>NW_023397283.1:0-46065 GCF_011125445.2 Fundulus heteroclitus
GCTGCAGATCAGGAAACCAGTGCAATGCACATCTGTTTCACATGCATTAAAACGTAAATCATTCTGATGACATAGGCTTTAAACCACTTCTTATCCTTATTTCCTTTGGATTCTTTATGTTTTGTACCACCCTTTGCAGGGAACGATGTTGAACTGAACTGTCTGGGTTCAGTAAGGTCAGAGGGTATTTTCTCATCTTACTGTGGCACTGGAAACTGAATTTTTCCTGAGGATAGAAAAGTAAAACAGATAATGCACTGGGTTTTCTTTATTATTCTCTGCGTTGTTTTGCGATTTAAAGCTGTCCTACCAGCTGAATAACACATAGTTGTTCAGTTCTTCTGTGGCAGAGTGGTAAAAGCTCACCAGCTTTAATTGTTTCTATGCTGCACCCTGAGGTGCCACCTACATACAGTAAATCACTGCCGTCGTGGTAGTTTCCCCAGTGAGTTTCTATGTGATGTATGATCCCAGAAACCTGAAAGAGGACACCCTCTTGTCACATCCCCATCTCAGTCAGTAGTCCCCATCCAGTGATAGGACTTTAACTATTTAAGATGTGTTGAGCATCAAGGTAAGGCAGCAAGGAATGTTTGGTGTTCTGAATCCCTTAGAACAGCAGGGGACTTGTTTTCCCTGTAAGCAAAACTTGGTGAATACAATTTAGGCAGACCTCTATATGATGCAGCAGGAGTTGAAGATCCAGTGGTTGATAGATCTGGGTCCTTAATTTATGGACATTCTATCACCACCAATTAGTCGTTTTATTAGGCTATAAAATGTTCATGTTAATCCAAGAATATGCTCTTTACAGAGCAACATCGACTAGCGTCACCTGCTTGCGTTACTTTAATCACCTGCTTCTAGCGTTGTGGCAATATAGAATTTTCAAATTTCACACTGATCCGAACAAAACTTCTGGGAAACAAACGTCCAACAGCACAATTTGAAGCGCTGCCATTGCTGTCAGGTCCCAAATGGGTTTCATCGCAGTGGCGATGAAAGCCATTAGTCGCTGTCATTTGTCTCTCCCTATGTGTCGAGTCCATAATTGTTGCTTCTCTGAATAGCTACATAGTGGACAAGATAACAGAAGGAAATTGTCTTAATATCCTTTATGGAAGTATGCACCTTGCATTCAGCGGTGCACGTAATTTACAAATGGATATAAAAATACACTGATGTAACAATACATCTGGTCCATGCAAAACATCTTATATAGTTTAGACAAGGATGTGATGCAAATGTATGTAGCACCAGCTCTGTTCAGTTTCTATGTTCCAGGTAAGATTGGGTCATATTTGCTTTTCACCTAGAGTCAGCATGGTAGGTTCTATATGCTACTGGTTGTGACTAGGTTCTGCTTTAACTATCAAGTATGTTTACTTCTTCACTGTTGCAGATACAACTGCTTTACTGACATTTTTAATTGCCCTGCAACATCAGAATGTCTATCTTCAAGATGCTTTGCCTTGGTTGTGGTGCTAGCACAACTAGCACCATGGCTTATCAGCATCATTGAACTTGTCCTATTCAGCAGCCTCATGAGCAAATTTCCTCAGAACAACATTTTGCCTTTGCCTTTTCAGCTGAAGACGATCACAAACACTTTTATCTTGTCATGATTGCCATGTTACCTTAGTTTTAAACTTTTAGTAGTAGCTCACTGTTTCAAATGATAGTTCACTGCCCCTCTACGAGGGAGGGGAGGGGCTGATTGCTGGTGTCTGCAGCACTGTAGAATAAAGGCATGTGCCTGCTTGGGTAGATGAAAATAGCTTAGTTTGTATCAATTTTGACAAAAATTAATATCTGCAAAATGTCATTGTAAGTACTGATTTATATTGAAATATTGATTATTTTTGATAACTCTACCAGCTAGACTCTGCAGTTACCCACCAAAATCTATATGCTGCTACACAATAGGAAGCACCCTTTTCATATGTACACAAATCATTTCTAAATGGTTGCCATAATATTTAGAGCAACCTTTTTTATGATTGTATTCAAAGCAATAGCTTTGCTGATTTGTGGTTCATTGCATAACTTGCATTTGCACCCAAGCCTAATGTATTTTCTCTGTGTGGCCCACAGGTGGAGCGGATTGTTGACAAGAGGCGAAACAAGAAGGGTAAGTGGGAGTACCTGATCAGATGGAAAGGCTATGGAAGTAAAGAGGACACCTGGGAACCAGAGCATCACCTGCTGCACTGTGAGGAATTTATCGACCAGTTCAACAGCTCCAAGCGGCATTTGCACAAACGACCTAAGGTCCCAAAAATTCCCGGGGAGCCCCTCACAACCAGCCAACATACGGCAACGGAAATTTCCAGAGCCCGGTCAGAGGTCCGAAAGAAGAAAAGGACTAGTGGTCCAGCTGTGGGGATGAGAGTTGGATCCGTTTTAGGGATTGGAAGTAGTGGATTGGGGCCAACTAAGAAACAGAAGAAAGTAGTTGCTGGAGCTGGGAAGCATACTTTAGGGGAGAGAATGAGCAAAACCATGACATACAAGGCTCATCCATCAAGTGGAACTCACTGTGTTGCCCCGTTGAGGGTTCCTCATAATGGACTTCAGAATGGAGAGATGGAGCCTCTTATGTATAGTACATCAGCAAGGTCACATAGACTGCCTTCAGATAGGATGGATACAGAACTAGGACAAAAAGATACCGCTGGACCGCAGTTCACAACTGAACTAGGTAAGATCTTAATAGTGCTGAATGATGTGGTAACCATAAATTAGATTATAGTGTATATAAGAAAAATATTGTGCATATTTGATATATGACTGTTATCACAATGGACAGTTCACAGCACAAACCAGTCAGAACACTGCACTCTTGGGGTTCAATGCAAAATAAAAAAATGGTGGTATGTAAAGCAGTTGCTTCCTTTGTCAGTTGTCCTCCATATTTAAGATGGTTACCTAGTTCAACACGCCTAAACAAGATTAATACTTCATTTTCAAACCTCTCTAGTGCTTGATGACAGGCTGAGTTGTGTGAATCAGCTGTTTTGGAGCAAGGAAAATTTTAAAACAAACACAAAAGCCAGCTTTTGAGGACTGGAGTTTGAAACTACTGACTACAGCCTGTTATGGCTGAAATATAGATGCTTTTTAATTTTTGCATTAATTTTGCTGCCTATTGTTTTATATAACGTATTTGTCCACCTTATTGACTTGTTTATTTTAAGTCACTTAATAAATATGAACTGACTAAATCTGGAAAAGATTAAGACAAACTGGCATAATACTTCTGCTACGATTGTATGCTCACGTCTGCATTTACAGTGCTACTAAACTGTTAAGCATCAAAAAAAAATTATCGGTCAAGTATTTTTACGTACAATAAATTTGACATGGCGTTTTGCATAACATGCAACATATACTGGGAGTTAAAATAAACATTAAGTTTGTTTTTAAGATTTTAAATGGTAAATCACAATTACTAGGGCTGTCGGTTTTAATGCGTTTACTCGTTAACTTTGTTAGACTATAATGGCGACATTGTTTTAACGCGCATTAATCGCAAACACACACACCGTTCCTTATGGTTTTGTCCCTGCAGCGCTCTCCGGACTGTGTTTCTTTTTGTCCCTCAGCGCTTTCCGTAGTTCCAAGAATGCTAGAGACTGTAGCAAAACAAACCCGTGCTTACTGTTGCCAAATCCGCTTATTTAATGCAGCTTTGAGCTTCTTCTTTCTAAAGTCGCTTGTAAATTTCATCGCGGGTTGCAGTTTTTTTGGGCTTGTTTCTGAAAGTGAAGTCGCTTATTTGGGCTCTAAAATAAGTGACGATAAACACGAGTTATAAAGAAACCCGCTTGCACTACAGACACTTGAGTATAACTGGCTTAAATATCCCTCTGCCTCAATTCATGCTGCAGCGCATCCTCCTCTAGAATGACATAGGAGCCAACGGTAGTAAAGGCAGAGAGAGCAACTCTGCACATATTTTCTGCAGTTTAGGGTTGCAGTAACGGGTGATAACTGCTGAAAGTAGATCATGCGGTGCAGATCACCATTTTGAGCAGAGATTTGTTCTGAAGATGAGTTTTACCACCCTGATAACACTGCAGAACCCCAACCCATGAACCGTACTTTAATGCTTATTAATTAGTTGTCTCTGTATTTGACAAACTAAGGCTGAATCACTTTGCCAAATGAAGTACCCTAGAGTTGTGTGCTACAGTTCTCTTTCAAGGGTATTAAGCTTCTGCCCATTTGCAAGAAAGGTGTAAGACTCTGGAATGACCTGGAAATTGAAAACCTTTCTCCAGGCTTTAAAAAAAACTGTCTATGAATGTGGATATAAAAAGCATGCAAAAATATACAAAGAAATTCTTGTTGTTGGTGTGAAAGCTCAGGATTGTGTGTGAGAGAGAGTGAAAAAATTAACAATAAAACTTGTGACTTTATTTCAATCTAGTGTCATTTATTGCATAATTGGATATTGAAACGCCCAAATAGGCTTTTACACTTTCAGAAATAAAAAGATAAAATATGCGATTATTCTCGAGTTAACTATTGAAATTATGCGATTAATCGTGATTACAATTTTTAATCGTTTAACAGCCCTAACAATTACGTAGTTCATAACTGTTAAGTGGAGCACAAATGATACATGGGTTTCAAGATTTTCCACAAATAAAGTATACATTGAAAATTGTGATATTCAGCCCCCTTTACACTGACAGTCCTCTATAAGGAGTCCACATGTGTGTAATATAATCTCAGGATGAACCCAGCAGTTCCAGAAAGGAACATAACAAGGAAGACAGCAGACAGTTCCTGGATAAAATTGTTGAGAAGTTTAAAACAGGGTTAGGTGATAGGACAATATTTGAAGATTTGAAAATCTGTCAGTTTAATCTATCATCCAATAATGAAAGGATTATTGCAAAAATTACTTAACTTTATTTTAACAGAATTAAATAGAAAAAAATTATGTAGACAAAAGTCTGAAAATTTGTATTCATCAGATATTCTTTTTGTTTCACAACATAATATTTACTCATTCGGATTAAATAATTAATTAATTGATCCTTGAAATGGTTTTATCCCAGTAATAATATGCTGTGAATGAAATTTTTGTATAATAGCTTTTCTAAAATCTCTTTTTTTCCCCCACAGTTTTACATAGACCAAGATAAACAGAAGTACATCACTGTTTTTGTTTATTTATTTATTTTATTTTTCAAAATTGAATATTTATTAGAACAATAAAATGGAAAGCTATTTACATTTGTTATATACATATCAAATATAAATTAACCCCATGTAGGTATCAGCAAACAATGGCCCCGGGGCCACATACGGCCCTTTGGGCTTTTTAATCTAACCCGTTAAATATTGATACATAACCGTCCTAATCGTGGTTGAGAGTGCTGTTGCACATTTCCTCAACGCACATCTCTCCTGTAGGCAATTCTTTCTTTTGTTTCCATGGTGCTGAAATCCTACTGTGTGCTATTGCACAAACCTTAATCAGTTGTCATCTTCTGTTCTTCATTATGGTGACATAATGATAATAAAGAATCTTGATTGAATGCTTATATTAGTTATCCAGATGACTGTGCTTTCCCTTTTATCCAGATCATGGCAAGTACAGCTGCAATTATTAGTCAAGCAGCCTAATAGCAACAATGATTGTCCTAAAGAAAATAGTCGACAGTGAGTGGCACCTGTTGAACAAGTAACAAACAACTAAATATTTTATCACTGAAGTTTGATCAGAGCCTGTATATCATTTTTGCCTAGAAGGTGTTGCGGTTTTCAATGCAGATGTCAGCCATCACTTTTCCACTAAACATGCCAATTATGCTAGCAACTGCTCAACCCAAGAACGGACAGTTACTGCTCAGAAGTTGGAAGCCCATTTACAGGCTCAGCAAAGCACTTTTCTCCAAAAAGCTACTATCCAATACTCTGGCACCAGGGCAAGTTATTTGCTGGCATTCAAATTAGCAAAGACCAGCAAGCCTTTCTCCAAAGTATGGTTTTAAGAAGTCATGGCAGAGAGGATAGCTATCCTGTGTCTCAAGAGCAAGAACAAATTTGAAAAAAGTCGTTTCATCAGACAGGACAGTGACTTGCTGTGTTGGATGTAATTGATGCAAGCTAAACACAAAAGATAAGACATTCACATTAGATTTCTTTTTTTTGTAAAGGACAAAAGTAGCAGCATAAAGGACACGGCTTATCTTGTAATTTTCATCAAAAGAATTAATGACAATTTCGAGACAACTGAGGAGTCTTTAACCATAGAATCCCTAAAGAAAATGGGCTGTGGGCGCTGTAATCAGGGTCGAATTCCTTGGTTCTGCACATATTTATGGCCAATAAAGTTGATTCTGATGTTTCTCGAGCCGTGTTCTGTTTAGAACGTAGAAAAAGCAGTCTGTATATTTAAATCCTTTTTCTGAAAATTGCTTCATTTCAAAGGACATGGCACTGCAGAGCAGTAGTGAGGCTAATATTAAATTTAAAAAAACACCTGTGAGGACAGGGGATTGAGATGGTTCTAAGCTAAACTGATTGGTTAATAAAATTTGAAGAGATTCCAGAAATAAAGTTGAACTGAATGAATTTTGGTCCCACGTTTCTTCACCTTGTCCTGTACAAAATATAAGAGAGTAAAATAAATTATCTAGGTAGCTGCTGCTTTACTAAATTCATTAGTAAACATTTTCTTCCTTACCTCCGTTATTCCTCTGCAAGAGATAGTGCCTTGCAAATGTATGCATACGGTTTAAACATTTTCACATCTTGTCACATTACAACACATAAACACATTAAACATTGTAAAGTATTTTTATTTGGACTATATGTGATGGACCAACACAAAGTAATGGATCATTGACAGAGCTTAATGAGCAATTAGGTCTGAACTTTGACCTGCAGGACCGTGATTGTCCTTCACAGTCTCAATTTTTCATCCTCTATATGTTCAGAAATGTGGCTGCATTTAATAATGGATAACACTTATCCAGTTTAAGGGAGCTGAACTTCACATTTAAGATGATGTCACGCTGAAGATTGATCAGTTCCAATTGCAACTCCTGCAGATCTGTTTTCAGATCCTGTCAGAAAGTATATGACGCCAGCTAAAGTGATGTTGCAGTTTTTTTGTTAAATCAGACAGTGAATGGCAGAATTCTCTGCGCAGATCGGCCATTTGTTTCTTGTATTTTACCACATCTCAGGGACCGTGGGGAAATGAGCAAAATAGTTATGTGACATTTGTCCAGAAAATAGTCAACTTAGTTGAAGGCTGTCACGTTTGTGGTCAATTCATGTACAATTGGATCTTTCCCTTGTATCTTCATGTGCAGTTCAGTCATTTGTGCCAGTAAACCCACAGCAAAAGCAAAATCACACAGCCAATCCATGTCACTTAGTTCAACTCCCCAAATTTAACCAGCAGACATGAGAGTGGTAAAGCAAGTCCAGGTGATCTGCATCAGTTTTCTATAGGAAATGCGATATACTAACAATGCTACAGACACTTCACTCCAATGACATTAACAATTTTTACAACTGACTTCATTTTCCACAGAATTTTTTTTTTCCTGTCAGGTTTGGCAATTTGTCCGTTGTGAAGTTGCCAAGTACTCCAAGGTACCTTGAGCCACTTGGTGAATCCCAATACCTTGTCAAATAAGTCCTCTTCCATTGTAAACATTAGGTATAAATATGGAAACAGCAATATGTACGTTTGTTTTTGTATTGAGTAAATAAATTAAAAATGGAGGTTGTGATAGTGCAAATATGCTTATATTGTTTCACAGTAATGCATCTGACTGATTGTCAATGTCTTCATCAGAGAGAAAGCCTGGAGAAAGAAACTCTCGGTGACAGCTGGCTTTTGTAAATGGCGCTCTGTGATCCTTTCTGCAGACTTCTGTGCAGAGCCGAGCCACAAGATGATGGACAAACACATACTGCTATAATGGCAGTATAGCAGATGGCCAGGAGCTGCTGTGGAAGGTTGCACTCCTTGAGTTTCTGCAGAAAGCACAGACTCTATTGGGCCTTTTCCCAGACAGGGTCTGTTTGTGAGGACAAGCTCAGGTCCAGGTTCCCAGGAACTGGAAGTGATCCACAGTAGAGAAAATGTTGCTGAGGACGATGAGGGGCAGGCAGTGTCCATCATCTCCACAGTATAGAATGGGTTAAACACCAGGTGGACTATATCAGTAGGCCAGCCAACCTACCTCCTATCTGTATGCAGACTCATCAGCGTGTGGGGCACTGAGGCTCATCATTTTTGAGCCAATGCTCCCCAGCCTCACTTGTTGCTGCCGGTCAGTCAGAAAGCTGATGATCCACTGTGCGTTGGGTGAGCTTCTGGTGGAGGATAACTGGAGCTGAAGTCCACAAAACTGATCCTGGCGTACATCCCAGGGTTTTTGTGGTGGTGCAGGATAAGGTGTATTCCCAAGTTGTTATCATCTACCGACCTGTTTACGTGGTAAGCAAATTGCTGGAGAGCCTGTGGTTTTCCTCAGAGACTTCACCATCATAATCACAAACGTCAGGGTCACAGATCTGTGCTCATTTGACCCCATGATGGTCCATTTCTTAGGGACTGGGATGATGGTAAGGCACAAAGGAACCTCACACAGTTCCAGAGACTTCTTAAAGATCTGAATGAAGATGAGGACCAGTTGGACAGTGCAGGGTCTCCGGTAGAAATGGGAAATGCCATAAGGTCCTGGTGCTTCCCTGGTTTTCTGATGGTGAAAGAGCCTTTTTGACATCTTCCTCAGAGATCTTTAGTGTAGGCATGGTGTCGGACAGAAGACAGGAAGGTGTTGTAGAATTGTTGATGGGGGGTGCACGTAGTCCTTTTGTTTTGGAGTGAGGTGTGAGGGATCATCACAGCATGACAGGACAGCCAAGTACTGTTATTCAAGGTCCTACAAACTGCAACAGCGTCGTTAGCTGAGAAGCTACTTTTTTAGCTACTTTCAGCTGTCCTGATTTCTTTTCAGTTTTTGGTTCTCGGCAGCTTTTAGAGGATCAGGTCCCCACTGCTGTACGCCTCTTCTCTGGTGAGATATTTACGATTTAATTTAAATTGGAGACACAGAGCACTATTTCTTGAGTTCTTTGAATTTAAGTCATTACTATTAATATTTTTTACTGACTGGACTCAATCGAATATTTAAATCTGTGGGGAAAAATCTGCCTAAACATACATTTTAAAGAAAAGCTTTGTACATCTTTTCTGTTCTTTTTTTTTTAACCAAATCAGTACTTTAAATTTAACATTCAGACAATATTAATCTCATCCTATTTGTCTAAATTCAGCTGGTTCTGGTATGATTGTCAACAGGCTTAACCCTCAGGAGCCTGGTTGATTAAGAAGCTGATTATAAGCCAGAATTGTTACTCAAAAATCCTTAAAAGATCACATAATAACTGTAACCAACTGTTACAATTTCAAATGGGCATTTCTGAATCGCCTTTTCTATGACAGAGTTTTTCTGTTACATGATAATCAATGCACTATGTGATAGTGTGCCGTACTGAATACCTCAGCAGCTACACATTTATAATGCAGAGAGCTGTGGTTTTACACACTGTGCCTTGTTAAAGCTCCCATTGAGAGGTGATAACACCTTTTGAATTTCACTCTTGGGTCACAGTCCAGGGTCTGAATCATGATGGTTAATCATTACTTCTGTTCTGAACAAGTCTTCTTGATTTACCAGAAATCCATATCAAATAAGTGCATTATTTTTTGTTCTTTTTAACTGACTTGTAAGGAAAGGTGTCTTAGGTAGTGTAGTTTCTCAGTTTTTGTTTACCATTCCTTGTCTTTCTATCTGAATTGGTACTATTCTGTTTTATAGCTGCTTCAACTTTGAATTAGCTATAAAACACATAATAAAAGTAGAAACTTGGAGATGGGAATTTCTGGGAAAAATAGCTAAATTTTAATTTTTGCAATTTTGTTTTTCAAAGTTTCCCTCTTCTGGATTGACCACAGTGGGTATATTTATGGAAAAGACTATTTCATCTTGATTATGTTCCATTTTAATCGTGTGATATTATTTATATATCTCAAAGTGTGAGCACAAAAACAAACTGTTTCTTGCATCACCAACATAATGCTGTTTTAAACACAATAAATGCATCTTAGATAAGTTATGTTTATCGAAATGATAGCAACAGCTTTATGATTTCAGACTTTGACTTATTTAATGTTTTTTGTTTAAAAAAAAAAAGTTGGGTCTGTATATTGCAAGTAGATTTTCACTTATTTCCCAGTTAGATGATGATATTGACTAGCTTGGTTTAACAAAGAGGTTCAGTCAGGTTTTGATCTTTTTAATTTCTTATATGAAAAACCACACACACAGTGATGCGTTATAGCGATTTGAGAGCGACCACTCCCATTGAGAAATCACAGAATTAAAGTTTTCAGTCAGAATAACCTTCTGATAATTTGTAGGAAATTGTCCTTCCATCTAATTGGAAACCAAACCAAGACAATGAAATCCATCCCAACAACATAATAGTCATCGGATCTCTGTGCTGTAGGGGTCAAGAGCTCAGGTTTCCCTTTGATTTGTCCTCTGTTTGCATTATGTGTGTTTACTCAGGTCGAGGTAATTTTCTGCTTCCATGTTCCACTACAATGTGCCGCGTCACCAATGAATGAATCAACAAATGATAAAGTATTAAAGATAAAATATAAACATCATAAAAATCCCTGGACATAGAAAACATAAAAATTTCCATTAAAGATAATTAGATAAAAGAGATGTAAACAAAGAGAAATGAACAAACAAAAAGAGATATACAAAATATACTAATGCCAAAAGAAAACCCTACAAGCAAATGCCTGACTAATTATATGGGTCCTCAACTGTCTTTACAGGAATCTGGTGAATCAACCAAACTGAACTGTGGAGGAAGGATGATACATGATGTACAGCTTTGGCCACAACCTGACAGACTAGAAGGGGCCATGACATCAGTGTATAAAGTATTTCATGTACCGGACTATAAGGCGCACCTAAAATCCTTAAATCTTCTCAGAAATTGATGGAGCACCTTATAATCCGATGCACCTTTATATATGATTAAATTTGTGCTTACTGACCGATTTTATGTGGACACAATGCGCTCAAAAATCTGTTAAAATGTGTAAGCACAACTTTCGTACGCAACAAAGCCGCTCCGCTCAATGGATATTCGGAGCTTTACGATACACTGTGTCACTTACCTGATTGGACCCCTGAGCTGTCTACAAGATTGCCTGACTGTAATGTCGAAACTAGAAGTGCATTCATGTGAAGGCCCCCACATACTAGGGTGTAGTTCACTCCGCGGAGGTCTGCACGTAGTCAAGGCAGACTCTGCGCATACAGGTACGCGTCACACTATAAACTTCTCCGGGGCAAGAAGTCTTTAAATCGAACTGTTTTATATGTGACACCAAGCTTGATACACTGAGCTGTTCCAAGCATGCGGTCTCCAGGACGCGCAGCATCACAGTCCCTCTCTGCTCTCTCTGACAGGTGTCCGGTGGGAGCATGCTGGAAAAGAAATGGCTCTCGGTGCTCAGCTAGCTAATCACACATTTTACCATCCGTTCCGCCACTTCGTCTCACTGGTAGAAAGTGTGGGAATTGTAGGAACTTGCCACAAGAAATGTAGGCAATAGTACACTCGACTGATAAAGCAAAGGGATCTACAATAGCAGCACAGATCAAACCAAGACATTAATAATATTAATTAGAATGATAAAAATAATAAAAGCAGAAAAAAACATACTAGCCTGTCTAACATTTGATGCCAACATATTTCATTATTTAGAAGGCGTGACTGATAAGGTCCAATCTCTTCTGAGTTTAGGCCTAGGTCAGCTGATATAAGGTCCCGTCCTCAAACATAAGGCTGAAGCATGTCAAAAATGTATGGAGGGGCAAGACCATTAACACACTTAAAAGCCAAGAGAATCATTTTAAAATCAATTCCTTGGCACACAGGCAGCCAGTAGAGAGAAGACAGAACAAGTGAGACATGTTTGTGTTTGCGTGTCCCGGATAAAAGACGAGCTGCAGCACTCTGATCGAGCTGAGTGCATGAAAGAGGGGCCTGACTGATCCCAGCATGAAGTGAATTGCAATAATCTAGTCAAGTTGTGATAAAAGCATTATTATCTCCAGTCTTGTGCTAAGAATAGCTGACAAAGGTAGATTTTGTAAACCGAGAAAATGACAAATGTTTAGTGACAAGATAAGGCAGAGAAACAGATTTCTAAAGTTTTTGCTACTTTTCCAAACAATAAAATGCTTCAGATCATCAAACTGTTGTTACAATCTAACCAGAGTGGATACCAATTGCATATTTTAAATGATGATATGGATGGATAGTTATGCCATAGCAATCCAGTACAATTTAAAACCAGACCGTGACTAAACTACTCCAGATCCTTGATTTGTTGGACCTATTCAGATTTAGACATGGAGGTGTGTTTAAGATTATTGTTGCTGCTGATTTATAACCCAGGTGCCATTGAATTTAAGGTCACAAACTGCTGGTTGGACATCCTCTTTCAGGGGTTTTTGGTGAAGAGCAAAGGTCAAGGTTATCCTGAAGAAGCACTGTATAGCCCCAAACCATCACACTGCCAACATAATGCTTAAATGTTGGAATTAGTTTTTTTGTGAATTATGTTTTGTGCTTGTTGTGTCCTGGATTTATTTTGGGATGCATTTTCAATCTTATTAGACTGGTCATTCCTGGGAAGTTTAATCGGTTTTCCATGTTTTCTCCCTTTGTGAGTAATGGCTGTCACTGTGGTTCATTGGAGTCAGATAAAATCTCTTTATAACTCTTCTCAGACTGATAGATGGCAATGACTTGGTTTCCTATCTCCTCTTAAATGTCCTTTGACCAAAACTTAATGTGTTGCTATTATATTTGATTATTTTTTATATTTTTTTAATGTTTTACCTACATCACATTGCCAGACAGGTTTTATTTAAAGGAGGTATAAGTAAGATATTTACTGTAAAATCAAACTAAATCTTTCTGATTTATCCCCCGAGATGGTTGTAACATTCCCTATAAGCAATCAGTCCTCTCGATCAACAATGTCTTAAGGTGTTTTTACATCAAAAGGCAAATGGCGCCACAGTGTCGCCACTTTTGCTTGCTGTCGCTCACCTGACATTATCAGCAATGACAGCAATTGCACAGCGAGCAACAAGCCAGAATTACAGCAGTATAATGGTGCTATCTAGTGACGCTTTCACTTAACTGCCACTCCAGCCTCCTCACTCACTTTTCTCCAGGCACAATCCTTTCTGGACTTGTCTCAGTAGTAATAATTGGTTGAGTCATACAACTCAGGCCGACCGCAGACCGCTATTATCAGCTTTTATTCCATGTTGAATGAAAACTGCTCTGTCTCTGCTGCAGTCCTTCACCCCGGGTCAAAGCCACATCCAGTTCCTGATTGGTTGTCACAATGTGACAAGACACAAAAGTTCAGATTTTTCAACTCCAACAACTGACGCTTCGCATCCATCACAGGTGTCGTCTTGCTCTGGCTTCGCTTTAATCACGCCTTTTGCGACACTAGAATTGCCTCTGTGGCCTCGCTTAGCGTCGCTTTGAATCGCATCGCTCCTGTGTTGCACCTGTGCATAGGGATGTAAATCTGTCGCTCGGCCTGCCACATTCCCATCCAATGTGAACGAACCTTTAGTCACGTTTTTCTCCGTTCAAACGTAGCGGTACGGTCTGGAACTGTTTCAGAGTGTAGCCCGTGTTTACTTTCTGGTTCCTGTGCCAATCTAATGAGAGTTCCCAAGGTTCCCATAACAGAGTGCAGCATTTGGTATTTTATCTTGGCAAAAGAGCTGCAGCTTGCAAACATAGAAGCCAGTAAGAGAAGTGGACCCGAAATGGAACAAAATACATCATATACCTGTCCTGTGGAAGTAAAATTTCAGTTGAGTTTTACAGCCGCAGGATCGTTGGGTAAATGGCGGGTCTCCATGAAAGGCATTGTGTATGTGTTGATCCGATTTTAGTCACTAGGTGTCATTATTACTTATTGTTCCGTTAAGCTGTTTCAGATTCAGTGGACGGCGTTATAGATCTGTTTTGCAATGTTCCTTCACTAAAGGAGAAGGGTTGTGAGACAGATTGTGCAGGGTTGAGGTGAATTAAAAAGAAAATACCCCTAAGTTAAAAACAAAGGATTTGATAAATGTACAAACGAAAGTAAACACCTGAGTTTTGAGTATATTTGAGATGAAATTTGAATTTTTATTTTTATAAAGATGTCAAAAATATTTCTGTAATTCTTTAGTGACTGGTAATGTAAATTAAACAATGCAAGAGATGACAGGTTATTTATAGTCTGCACAGTCTTACATCAACAAAATGAGAATTTGTATCCAATCAAAGGTGGCATGAAAAATAACTCAGTATTACAAAGAGTGCTGTAACAAACCCTTCCCTTTTACTGAAGAGATGTTAACATAGAAAGTCCATTTGCTCATAAATTTTTAGTCACGTACAAAACATTTTGTTTCAAATTATAGTTCCCATGTTAACCACAGTTGGCAGGTACATCAGAATGTGAACTTAAACTTGCATTAAAAAGACAAACATTCAGCTGTTTATTCAGTCATCCTACATATGTCACATTATTGTGTCGGCTTATCGCAATCAGTCACTCTGGTGCTATTATGGATTCTAATCTCCTAATCCTCAGAAAAATACCTCACTCATCTAATTCATCAATCTCAGCTCCACTCAGTAGCATACTACAATAAGTCAGCAAAATCCCACTGTAAATATTTGTATAATGTAATGTATAAAGTCTTCAAAATAACATAAAGGTAGATTATCAAAAACAAGAACGGACATTCTTACCTCCATCTTTCCACTTTTAAAATTTTGAACTGGATGCTGTACAGTTGTTTGTATTGGGATGTTTAAATTAGTATTTTCCAGTGTGGTTTTCGTCAAGGCCGTGGAACACTGGACCAGCTCTATACCCTCAGCAGGATTCTTGAGGGGGCATGGGAGTTTGCCCAACCAGTCTACATGTGCTTTGTGGATCTGGAGAAGGCATTCGACCGTGTCCCCCGGGGGATCCTGTGGGGGGTACTCTGGGAGTATGGAGTACCGGACCCTTTAATAAGGGCTGTCAGGTCTCTGTACGACCGGTGTCAGATTCTGGTCCGCATTGCCGGCAGTAAATCGGACTCGTTTCCGGTGAGAGTTGGACTCCGCCAAGGTTGCCTTTTGTCACCGATTCTGTTCATAACTTTTATGGACAGAATTTCTAGGCGCAGCCAAGGTGTTGAGGGGATCCGTTTTGGTGGCCTTAGGATTGCGTCTCTGCTATTCGCGGATGACGTGGTCCTATTGGCTTCATCAGGGCGTGATCTACAGCTCTCACTGGAGCGGTTCGCAGCCGAGTGTGAAGCGGCCGGGATGAAAATCAGTGCCTCCAAATCCGAGACCATGGTCTTGAACCGGAAAAGGGTAGAGTGCCTTCTCCGGGTTGGGGAGGATGTCCTGCCCCTAGTGGAGGAGTTCAAGTATCTTGGGGTCTTGTTCACGAATGAGGGGAAGATGGAGCGGGAGATCGACAGGCGGATTGGTGCAGTGTCTGCTGTGAAGCGGGCGCTGTACCGATCCGTTGTGGTGAAGAGAGCTGAGCCAAAAGGCGAAGCTCTCGATTTACCGGTCGATCTACGTTCCTACCCTCATCTATGGTCACGAGCTTTGGGTCGTGACCGAAAGAACGAGATCCCGGATACAAGCGGCTGAAATGAGTTTTCTCCGTAGTGTGTCTGGGCTCTCCCTTATAGATAGGGTGAGGAGCTCAGTCATCCGGGGAGGACTCAGAGTAGAGCCACTGCTCCTCCACGTCGAGAGGAGCCAGTTGAGGTGGCTCGGGCATCTGGTCAGGATGCCTCCCTGGTGAGGTGTTCCGGGCACGTCCCACCGGGAGGAGGCCCAGGGGAAGACCCAGGACACGCTGGGCCTCCCTACTGAAGCTGCTACCCCCGCGACCCGACCCCGGATAAGCGGAAGAAGACGGACGGACGGACGGAAATTAGTATTTTCCTTTTTTATTTATCCAGACTATGCTGAACCTCCATTGATTGTGAGCACAAAACTAAGCAGTTTCAATAAATTATTTTGGGGTATAAAATCCTATTTGTTCAGATGTCTACATTTTAAAATGACATTTGCTAAATTACATTATTCACTTTTAAGATCCATAAGGAAACATATTGCTTTCAACCATCAAGGAACCAATTCACTGTCAGTATTCAAAATTTTCTTGAAGCCCTTGAGGGAAAATTATTGTTTAATAAAAAAGTATTTCAAAAAAAGGAAGATATTTTTCATTGTTTCCTTTGAAATGTATCCTTCTGAATGTTGGCTGAATTGGCAGTGCAGTGAATCACACATGGATTGTTGTGATGATAAGATTTTTTTTTTTCCCCAGAGTGACTTGTGTTTTTGCATACTCCCTCATCATGTCAAGATGTTCTTGGATAAGAGATCCGTGCCTAGCAAAACTTGTTCTTTATTTTGTTTTGTGTTTTTCAACTGACTGAAGTTATTAGCAGAGGTTGTGCTGTGACAGAAGTCCTCTCCTCAGTGTGGCTGTGCTACATATCAAGGTTCCTCGTTGTGTTCTGTATCTTAGATTTTGCAAGGCTTAAATATTAATGAAATCAGGCTGAAATTCACTGAACTCCACCATGAAACTTCGGAGAATGTGCTGAAAAGTAGCCTTCAGATGATGCAGATGCACTGCACAGCTCAGTCAGAAATGACTCAGATTCCTCCAGTTTCTTATATGATTGTAGGCTGAAGCTGAACCCTTCACATTTATCTTCGTTTTAACTTTTTAATTACACCATGTGCTTACTTGCACAATAATACAGTAACACAATAATGCAGTAAGTTGGAACTCCTCCACATTTATTCCCTAATAAGGTTTTCAAAATTACACAGAAGCTCATCACATGAGCTTTATTTTGAAGGAAGTTAGCCCTGCTTAAATCTTAGACATTAAGTTTTTGTGTGCTCCTTATGAATCTGGTGACAGATTCAAAGTGTTCTTAAAAGAGTTTGCAATGAGCCATCCTGCTGTATGTGAAATAGTCTACAAGGGGAGAACCTTCTGGGCAATGGCAAGACAAAGGCCAAATCTGGCCATTAAGATGCTTGGAGGGTGAATGGAGCCAGGCTCGCCATCCGAATGACTTTTCAAGCGTCTCACAGCTGAAAGTAAGCAATGGCGCAAAATGTACTCGGGCTTGAGGCCGGAGACTAGAAACCGGTGGCTACTAAAATTGTCTCACTAAAGTTACTTCAACCAAAACTGCTATTGGGTGGGGTATCCTAAGTTTTCCATCGTTTACAAAACACACTTGTGTTGATATTCTTTGTTTAATGAGTAAAAAAAAAATGTTTAGAAATTTAAAAAAGGCTAGACATTACTTCAAATCAGTTTTGTATGGTGCAGATTCACAACAAATGTCACCTCTAGGCACTTTACAATAAAAGAGTAATAATAATTTGTATGTAGAAATATCTTGATAGTCAAGTTTTATTGCAGGTTAGACCCCATTATTGGGGTCTCGTATTTTTTTTTTCACATTGTGGTACATATTTTAGAAATGTATGTCCTTATGAAACATAACTTTTAAGAGAGCTGAAGGCTAACTGGGCAGTGCAACTTTGCTCATCTTGTGTTTTTTAAATATCTGATCTCTAAACTCAAATTAACTAGTTCCATAAATAAATACAGATATAGGATATTGCAGCCTTGTATAAAACCAAAACTGTTTGCTCAGGTAATAAATTTGCTGTTTTAGTGAAAATGGAAGTCATGATTCTTTCATTTTTCCCTCCCTGGAACAAAAAGCTAATTGCTGCTCCAGCTTAGATATGCAAGCAGGGATTTTTGTTTGTTTTTGTCAAAAACAAAAATTAATTTGTAACCTGCAGTTATTTGATCTGTTTTTTTTTCTTTCACTAAATTGATTGTTAGAAAAATGTCACATAAACTGAGCTAAAGTCAGGCTCAGCTTCGAAAAAAAGCAAATGAAGATTAATTACAGGTTGTCAAATGTGAACTCCCTTGAAAAAAAATAAATGATCTCCTGTTCTGTCATCCCTCATCTGTGTCAGGCTCCCCTCTACTCAATGGGAAGATGCATCTGCACAGCTCAGTAAAGCGGAAGTTGGCAGAGGAGAAAGGATACGTGTTTGACAAGCGGCTCAGGTACAATGTGCGACAGAACGAGAGCAACTGTCGATTCAGAGACATTGTGGTCAGGAAGGAGGAGGGATTTACGCACGTCCTGCTCTCCAGCCAGACCACAGACAACAACGCTCTAACGCCAGAGGTGAGACCAAAACCTGCTACAACCTTCTTCCTTTTCATTTGTCCTTACCTTGTTGGCAGTTATTGTTTGGTGTTTAGGTAAATGCATAAAAAAAAAAATCAAAGATTACTTTTAGATGCACCACATTTACCATCAGACTGTTTTGAATTGATCACTGCTGTAAGATACATTTACTTGTATGCCGCCGTTCCCACATAAAGTAACTCAAAATGCTTTGTGGAAAAATGAAGGAGCACATTGTCGCATTAAAAATAAGAAACTTACATAAAAAGATATTAAGAGACTTCAAAGCTATCCAGTGCAGGTTCTCGCAAAAGTATTTATTTCCCTGGAATGTTTACACATGCAGTCATATTGAATCCACAAACTAAAGTGTGTTTAATTTAACTTTTATTTGATAGACCAGCAATTAGTAGTGCATATTTATGAAGTGACAGGGAAACTATATATGGTTTTCACTTTGTAGATAAAATATAAAGTGTGGGCCATTTTTTCCCCCCATTTAGTTTCAAGTAGTTTTAGAGATCCACAGCTCAGGTTGGAGGATCTGTTGTCAGGACAAATATTAGTTGTGTACTCTAATGACCTTCAGTCTCTGAATGACATTTATCTCCATTTCTAAACAAATCTCACTGGTTATCAAAAATTATCAGCCTTTTGCTCATCAGAAAAAATATGTTTTGTTCTAAAGATGAAGTCTTCACCTTCCACTGAGTTCAAGCAATTTTGAAGAAATAAATTGAGTGATTTTTGAGTGAGGAATGAACATGGAAAATTTGACAATTCACTACATGTTATAGAAGAAAATATCTCATTAGACACTAAAAGGCTGATGATTTCTGCTATGCTCAGGTTACCCAATTAAGGGTTCCTACCCAGTCTTGAAAATTATGACTTTAAAAAAAAAAAAAAAAGAAAATTATGACTTTATGATTTATGATGACTTTAATCTAGACTTTATCCCTTATTCTGTTATCAAATATGTAAAAAAGTATTACTTATAAAACCTGATGTGCGTCTTACATGCGTTGTTAATTTACATCCTTTAAATTACAACAGCTCAGATTTTTTTTTTTTGTCAAATTTACATATTTATTCAGAATCAAAAGGTCCTTTTATGGCTTTTAGACCTTTTCAAATCGGTTTTAGATTGCTCCTGCGTGATTTTAAAAGTTGTTCTATTTTGGCAGCAAACAGCGCTCTGAAACTCCTAATTTCAAAACTTAAGAAATCAAAAACTAAAGGTAACAAACTTACGCAAACTTTGCTGTAGAAAATGTGGATTGAGTCTAGCAATCTTGCATGTCAGGAAAATCTCAAAATCTGAGAGTTTAGAATGAGCTAGTCCAAGTCAGGCCCACATCCAAATAAGAAGCTGTGGCAAGACTGAGGAATTACTTTTCACAGACACTAACCATACAGTCAGACCTAGACTGATCTGTTTTTCAAAGAAAAATAGGTAAAACAAAAAAAAAGTCTCTCTTTATGAGACATACCTCATATACGTCAAGAGTTGTACCTGTTACTGGAGCAAAAGTTTACTCTACAACTTCTCGCCATAGATATGTACACAACCCTCTTTAGGTTTTAATGTCTTATCATTTGGAACAGCATGTCTCTTTCTCCTTCCACTTCACAGTTATGCTCTGCAGCGTTCTACTAAAACTCTAATAAACTACGTTGAAGTGGATGGTTTTCACATGAAATGTGCAAGGGTCATAAATTATTTTAGCAAGGCCCTGCTACTACTCCCGCTGAGCTTTTTAGGTGCCAGAATGAGCTTTGTGACATCTGCCCAGTGTGATGGTGTCAGCTGCATGAAGCTGTTATTAGCGTACTTCTGGAATAAAAATGACTTCTCTCTCCTGCCAAAGCCGGCTCCGACAAGTTTACTTTGAGGGCTACAGGCCATTTAATCCAGTGTTCAGCCATCTGTTGTTACTGAGGCAAGATGATACTTGAGCGAGTGAGAAGATCATGCTGCTGATTCGGAGGAAAGGAGCTGGTAATTGCCTTTTGAGAGAAAGTGCAGACCCTAAAGAAGATTTTCAGTGTTTCCCCCTGATCTCTCTGTAGCCCCACCAGTGCTGCACAACATTCAAGCATTGTCCAGGACAGATGTCCACTCTGATTACAAAGATATATTTTCTTCTCGTGTACTTTCATACTTTGCCCAGTTTCCATCTTTAAAAGTGCCAAAAAGTTTTAGTATTTTTGGCAAATACTGAATACCATGCACACACTGGTAGCAGGGTCTCCCTATTTTTAGAAGCACTTCTGATTAGGTCTGGTGTACCAGCTGTGTTCTCTCTACAGGCATTTAGGATGCAAAATCTGCAGCAAGCTGCGTTCACTGGGATTTTCATAGTCTCCTTGATCACCTGCTGGCCTTATGTCAGTTAAATTCCCTTCACAAAATCATCATGGTGCGATAAATGAAACAGACAACCTGCCCGCAGAGGTTGCTCCAGGTCTTGAGCTGGCATTAACTAAAAAGTAACTCTGAAAAGATTTCAAAACTGCGCTGAGATCTTGCTCTGAGGATAAATTATCTTGGTGAAACAGCATTCACTTCTACAAACCAAATTGTCAGTGAAAGTCACAGTAAAAAAAAAAAAAAAAAGGAATGAGTGGCAACATGTGGAGCGCTGGATTTCAGGTAATGGCTTTCTTCTCATCTGCTTGATGCTTTGTAAGCTGGCTGCCTGCAGGATTCCACCAATATGAGATTGGATGCTTATTTCCATAATCAGTCGGCTACAAGCTGGTCTTGTTACATTTCCTGTGGATTGATTAAGTAACTTGTTTTCTCTACATGCCAGAAATATTTTTAATTGCCACAAGTTTTTGATTTGGGGAAACAAAAACTTGCTCAGATCAAACTGAAAATGTTTACACAGACCATTTGTATAACTTAATTCTTTTTTTTTTCCTATTTCATTTGCAGCATTGCTTTAGTGTCTTTTACTAGAAGTTGGCCAGACATGATGGGGGAAGAGCACACTCATCCATCTCTCGCTGATAACGCTAAGCAAGCAGCATTTTCTGCTGCTCACATGTTACAATGATCCTCTGCACAGGACTGCCCTGGCTTTGATGCAACGTCGTGGGCAAGGCAGCCTGTACCTTAAAGGCACTCAAGTGCCCCCAAACGTGTGTGTGTGTGTGTGTGTGTGTGTGTGTGTGTGTGTGTGTGTGTGTGTGTGTGTGTGTGTGTGTGTGTGTGTGTGTGTGTGTGTGTGTGTGTGTGTGTGTGTGTGTGTGTGTGTGTGTGTGTGTGTGTGTGTGTGTGACAGTAAGCCTGTAAGATGTGGGCTTATCAAACAGCTCTGATACATCCTTTTGTGCCTCTCGGTCTTTGAAGCTGCAGACACAAGACAGTATATGAATGTGCTTGCTGGATGGCTGCTCCGAAAAAAATCTTGAAAAGTATTCCAGTACATTTTTTCACGCTCTGTCTTAGAAGGGGGAAAAAAAATCTTTCTAAAGCCTTAAGTAGTCCTTTCACCTTTCACAAGGCTAATGTGGCATAGCTTTTGTTCTCTTGTAGTGTCTTTTAAACGCAATTATTTTTCTGGTGCTGTTTTAAGTTGGATTCACTATTATTTGCAGAACAGATATGTTAATGTGCATGTTTGACAGTGTCAGTACCTCAGGGATCTCTCCTTGGACCTCTCCTGATTTTGTACATGTGATCATGGAATATGTCAACGGCAGACATACAGGAATATGCACTCCTATGCTGATGGCATGCGTCTATTTGTCTCTTTTAATCCCAGTAACACATTCTATATCCCAACACGTTAAATGAATTTTCAAATGGCTCTGGTCCACCTGACACTTCGGACCTTCTTGGCTGTAAAGTCGGGCCAGTACTTTTACAATCTTTTTTTGACATTCATCTTACCTTAAGTAAACATGTTGGTTCAGTTATTAAAATATTTAAGCTCAGGAGGCTCAGCAAGGTCTGTTCGAATTAATATAAAATATGCGGCATCTTGAGGTGGGGATTGATGCAAGATTTAGACTATTGCGGCTCGTTATCGTAGCCAAGGAAGCTTTCACTTGCTACAGAGGCTGCAGCACTCAGACTTCTCACCAAAACCAAAGAAGAGACCACATTACTCTGGTTTCACTTTGGGCTTCCTTCAAAGTTTTTCCCACCTGGCTGAGAGATGACATCCTCAGCCAAAGCTCTTTATGCCATACCACATTTTCACCTGAGAACACAGAGTGATTTTCAGTAAATTTTCTGGTACAGTATATTGTCTCCCCAAAGAGAACTGGCAAGCTTATTTTTATCTTTAAAATCTCTTTTGAAAAAAAATTTTATTTGAATATTTTCCCACACTCTCCACATTTAGCTTTTTATCGTTTGTGAAAGTTTTTATATCTTATTTTTTATATTAAATGGACTATTTCAGTAATGAGTTGCATTTTACGACTTGGTGCTGGTATTTTTTTATATAATGCTGCTTTTACTCTACTTTATTAAATCTTCTGAAGCACTTTGAATCTTGTTTTTTGGAAAGGTACCTATTTAAATCTAATTTGAAATAATTGTTATTTACTTTAATAACGAGGAATTAAAAAAGAAAATCTTTGTGTGGAGACTGTCTAGTGACATCCTGGGAAGTTTGCTTTATTGTATGGCGATAAGGCAATAAAACGAGGCTAAAATCTATGACTAAAGTTTAATTGATTAAAGCGTGACCCAAGTGTGTCATGGCATCAACTTAGTATTGAAAGGTGAATGTGAAAAGTAATCTGTGGCACCATCTTAAATCTTTGAAATCAGGTTGTCTTATGTTTTGTGAAACAGTGAGATTAGGTTGTGCATCTGAGTGCTGCCTGCTGGTTTTGGGATTATCAGAATGCTTTAGTTTTTTTAATTTTTCTAGGTATTGTTTTCTTCTTGTAAACTAATATTTGAGATATACCTTTTAAGATGACGTCTAAGTGTTGGATCTGATATTCACAACTATTTTCTACACTTTTGTAAGCTGCTTTACCTGTGTCCATTCAGTGAAACCAGTAAGTCTTATCCATGGCCAGAGAAAAACCTAGAGCTGCTGTAGCTCCATTAGCAGTAAATTATTGGTTAGAGTCTTTTATGAAAGTCCTTCGGGCAGTGGAAGCATTTCCAATCTTTGATATTTCATCCATTCACTTTGAAAACCTCTTCAATTGCTTTGGCAGTGGTTGGCGGGCAATTTGGCTGCTTGCTGCATCCGCCATTGCAGTCCTAAATGCTCGCAGGGGGGTTCTGAAAGCTAATAGAGATTTCCTGGTTATCATAACTACTTTTTCTTGAGTTTAACGTATTGTTCTGTTTTTTTGTTCTGCTTTTCTTCCCAGTGTCGGATCAGAGGGATAAGTGGCCTTTGTCTAACAGTTGCTTCAAAAGTTAAAGAACTGAAATAAAAGAGAATTTAATTTACTGAATGTGACTAAATACAAAGTCTGAAGCGGTATATGATGGTGTGGGACATCTGGGTTTTCCCTTCCAGGAGGCTGTTGTTCATAGTTTCTGTGTTGGTGCCATGTTTGTTTGTTTCCAAACCCTCTCAAGATGTCTCCTGGCTGCACTTGAATGTCACTTCGACAGCCCTCTTCTGTCTTTCACACAGAGCTGATCTAGCATCTGTTCATCTTTGCTTCGTGGTTGTGAGCAGGGTTTCAATTTGCTTCGCTAAAATGCCATCATTTGTTACAAAACACAGGAACGCAGCTGTTTTTCTGTCACTCCAGCAGACATCACATCGAATCAGATTAATTTCCTGGAAACGTGTGTTAATGCTGAACAATAAAGCCTATGTTTAACTGTTTTAAGAACCATCATCTACATTTACATTTTGTCAGACTCTAATGGTGTCCGTTAAGAGAGCCGGATCTTTACATTGTCTGTAAACAGGCTTATATTCCTGCAATGTGGGTAAAATATAAACTCAGAGTGAGGTCATGATCAGTTGAACAGGAGAGACTATGTGCTAGATGAGACACGGGGAATTAAGTTCTCGTTGAGGTTGGATGGTTGACAGGTCAAGGTTGATAATCTGATTAAAACACATAATTAGAGCGGGCCAGTTGACTGTATCTAGCGATAAACTGATGTTGGTCCAGTCAGGTCTTCATCGCATGAGACAAAGGCCAAACCTGACAGATAATGCAAGTACTTCAGTTCACATTTGAAATGATGAATATCTCTTCTATTTTAATGATTTTGAGTTGCAAACTAGAGGGCTGAACACTCTGATTTAGCTTCTCTTTTTTCAAACAATGTGAATATTTTGTGTTATGTAAGGATGTAGTTTGCTTATATCACAGTACAGAATGAGTGAGTAGTGGTGTTGATATGGTCAACTCAGCAGCTGCTGGCAGCAAGGCTGTCAGAGAGATGAGATGCTGAGCAAGTTGGCATGTAAATATTTTACTCGTTTTCTACCCTAGCTCAGAATATTCGGAGCTAAAACTGTAAAGGAAATGTTTGCTAGAGGATCCAAGCAGATACTGCTTTCAGATCCTTGAATGAAGGCCTTTACTCTTATTGCAGCCCAAATTGCATAAGTAAATGGGACAAACCTTATGCTGTTTATTATTCTAATACAGTGCCTTGCAAAAGTATTCTTTCCCCCTTTAGCCTTTCAGCTTTTTGTGACATTACAGCCACCGACTTGAAGGGTTTTGCATGTGAGAGCAAGTAGTACATAAAAGAGACATGAAAGGGAAAAAAAACACATATATATATATATATATATATATATGCAGGTATATATTCAGCATCACTTAGTTTAGAGCCCAAACAATCGACTTCACTTTCAGAAACAAGCCCAAAAAGCTGCAACCCGCACCTCATGAAATTTACAAGCGACTTTAGAAAAAAGACCAAAGTCACATAAAACAGGTGGGCTTCGCAACAGTGAGCATTCTTTCCAAGTGTGTCATATCACTCTGCCCCTCTAGTCGAGTAAACAAATGTCCCCGCAAATTCTACATTATAAAAAAGAAAAACCTACTGAAAATTCTCGCTCTCATGTCATCTTGAAAACATTCTTCTTCAAAATGTTGGCTACAGATGACGTGTTTTTTCTCTGGCCAGAAGTTCGATGGCAAATCCTCCCTCTTCAAATTGGCAATCCAACGACGATCCCGTGGTGGATCGAGAATCGGAAAAGTGAAAAAACTAATGTTTTTTTTTCACTTTTACTCAATGTATTGGAACATCCAACTGCCATGCACGTGGGCATTGTCACTTTAACAATGGATCTCGCGAATTTCAATGGTGAAGTCCTCTCGAAATCCGAAATAATTGTTGTTGATCACAGCCGTGTACAACAGTTCCTATTGAATTATCTTGTGAAGCGAAGTCCCGCTCCGCACAGAAGCGTCACAGGATGTGATGTCAGGCTGCCATTATTGCCCATATTTGGGCAAAAATGGCCGCCCCCAGACTCAGTGATCGAGATGACAATTTATGCTTTTAATTTTTTACTGACTAACGCTAAATTCATTAAATCACCACAAATGTATTAGTTTTAGGTATAGGTAATGATCCACTAATTTTTCCTTGTTGACCGGACTTCTCCTTTAACAAAATTTATCTGACCACAATGCATTTGTAATGTAAAATCCTGGCAATGCTGTCAGAGGTACAGGGTGTTTCACTTTGGGACAAATTGTGATTACTGATGAGTCCTGCAGGATTGATTGACAGTTCCCCACGTCAATCTTGCTGTGATCTAAACCACCCGATCAGGGCTCTTGTATGTTTACAGTCTTTGTCTGGCTGGAAGATTAACCTTTACCCTAGTCTCAACTCTTTTTGGCACTGTTATTCTAGAATTGCCCTGATTTTTTTTTTTTTTTTTACATTTTTTATATCATCTGGGCTTCTATTGCTGTCCAAAGTCAAAGATAACCTGGAGCTACTTCAGTTTGCCTACAGGTCAGTTGAGGCTAAAGGGCTAAAGAACTAAGAAATTATTGTATTTATTTAATAGGCAAGGCAAGGCAAATTTATTTATATAGCACAATTCAGTACAAAGACAATGCAAAGTGCTTTACATAATATGGACTCTGGCCTTGCCTTTTGGCTGATGGACTTTTTAACTAAAAGATCTCAGCATGTGAAAGTCAAAGGGGTTCACTCAGATATCCTCCTCACTCCTACTGGGTCTCCCCGGGGCTGTGTCCTTTTATTTATATTATGTACCAATGATTGCCACAGCAAGCATGTGCACCCACACATTTTAATGTTTGCTGATGATTCTGTTATCAGCAAACACCACTAAGTGGTGTGAGTCCTCCTTTTTAAAGTTAAATATTTCCAACACAAACTAAATGGTTATTGCTTTTAGTAAAAACTGCTACTGTCATCTTACCTGTGGACATCTCTGAGGAGAATGTCAACATTTTGAACCAGCATGAATACCTGTGAACTGTTCTGGGTGACAGACTGGTGTTTGGAGCCCATGTGGACTCACCCTGTACGACGGCTCATCAGCCAATGTATTTTTATCAGAAGCTTTGTGGCTTTAATGCAAGTTCTACTTTTATGAGGATCTTATATTCTTGTTTTATCGATGCCTTATTAGCGTTTACATTTATCTGTTGACTTGGTCTTTTAACTTGCAAAAACAGTAACAAACCGGTGGGTGTGAGTGCAGCAAAGTTGCTGGTACATCCTTAAGTGACCTCACCAACTTGTATAAGGAGAGGTCAGTTAAAAAGGCCCAAACTAATCTTGGCAGAGGCAGCCCACCCACTCCATGTTGAATTTAAGCTGCTTCCATCCAGATGCAGGTATCTGCTGCCAAGATTCAGGGCTAATAGGCTTAAACGTTCATTCATCTCTACAGTGATCAGATTTTTAAATAAAATTGTGCAATGTTGGTGTGTATGTTGTTTTGTTACACGTCTGTCTTTGTGTTTTTACCACTGGCTGTGCAATCAGTTCCCCCTAGAAGATCAAAAAATAACTTTTTTTTTGTCTCCCCTATATTCCTTGTGAAACTGCAGTGGGCAGTCACATCTTTGTTGGTTTGCAGTTGTGACACACTCTTTCCATTTTTGGATGATAGAATGAACAGTGCTGCATTAAATATCCAAAGCTGAGGCTGTTGTTTCCTAACCTACGCATGCTAACCTAACAACTTTAGCCCTGACATGTCGCGGGTGTTCCTTGCTCTTTGTGATACTTTTTGTTCACTAATGTTCCCAACAAAGGCCAGTTGTTTCTTCTGAGTCATGTGGACTCCATTTACTTATACGGGGACTTCTGAAGGAACCTGGTTGCACTGGATTTTATTTAAAGGATTTTAGGACTGAGACGTTTAAATAATGGTGCTGAGATCAAATGCCTACTACACTTAACAAAACAAAATAAATAAAAGACTATGTGATTTTTATTATATTAAAAATGTATAGTTTTCTTCACTTCAAAATGGCAAAATGTAAAACGTGTTCAGTTTGTATGAATGCTTTTGAAAGGTACTGTACATGTTTTCAAGTTGCCCACTGAATTAAAGGGAAGCAATGACTCACCTCATCTTTGTCGCTACAGAGAGCTGACGTCACGTGATGAAATAATGTAAACTGGTTAGAAATATTTTCCTACTTGCATCAGTGTTGTGGAACGTCATCAGACCACCTATCACTTTAACTTTTATGAGACCAGAGGCGAATACTTAGTTTAAGTGTATGTCCCATGGGTGCATGGACCGGTATCCACTTCTGGGACTGTATGAACTTTGTCCTGATTGGTTTAGTGGGGATTCTTTGTAAAATATAATCTCTGACTCATATTTTTTACCCTTAAATTTAAGATTTACTTTGCTTTTCACCTGATTTCTTACCATAAATACACCTGATTTCAAGCTACTGTTCATGACTGGACAAGAATTAATTTACTCCTTGCTCTTACTGAACATGTATGCCCTTTAAATTTGTGCTCTACTTAAATAAACTGAATGATGATGGGATCTGTCTGGTAACAGCTTGTTTAGTCTGAAGACTGCTGATGCGATGTAAACATGTCTCAATTGTCTGGTTGCTTAAACAGCTACAAAAGTCGCTGGCGCTTCATGTTGACCACGACATTAACAATTTATACTCATGCCAGGCAAACATCCACTTCTTTCCGTCTGTTTCTGCAGATCATGAAGGAAGTCTGTCGAGCTTTGGGGAATGCAGCTGCTGACGATAGTAAGCTGTTACTCCTCAGCTCTGTGGGGACAGTTTTCTGCAGTGGCCTGGAGCCCTCCTACCTCATAGGACGCTTGTCCACCGACCGAAGAAAAGAGAGCAGCCGAATTGCAGAAGCTGTACGGTAAGATAGCCCACGAATCCTGCACGATAAGCACCAATCCTGGACAGAATCTGTTCTCATCTCTCTGATACCCCTTTTAGGGACTTTGTTTTGGCGTTTATCCACTTCAAGAAGCCTATTGTGGTGGCAATAAACGGGCCGGCTTTGGGTTTGGGGGCATCCATCCTGCCTCTGTGCGACGTTGTGTGGGCTAGCGAGAGGGCGTGGTTCCAAACGCCATGTGCAGCCCTTCACCTCACCCCTTCTGGATGCTCCTCTTACACCTTCCCCCAGATTCTGGGTGTAGCTTTGGTGGGTCTCAACATTGTCCAAATATGGCACCTGAATACCTCATTTTTGTTACTTGAGGCACTAAAAAAAATTTCCTCTAACTGCAGGCCAATGAGATGCTGTTCTGTGGAAGGAAACTGACAGCACAAGAAGCGTGTAGTCGAGGTCTGGTATCACAGGTCTTCTGGCCAACCACGTTTAACCAAGAGGTGATGCTGCGCGTAAAGGAAATGGCATCATGCAATGCAGTGGTATGTCCTCATCTGTAAAACATGGGGGATGAGCCGGTTTCTGATGCATAAACCTAATTCACAATCCACTGCTTTTTTTTTCCAAAAAAAGGTTTTAGAAGAGTCTAAATGCTTGGTGAGGAGCATCGTCATCCCGGTGCTAGAAGAAGTGAACGAGAAAGAGTGTCAGATGCTAAAACAGCTGTGGTGTTCAACCAAAGGACTGGAGGCACTCTTCAGTTACGTGCACAGTAAGGCCAGTGAAAAGTAACCGTCCCGAGTCAGAAGGGGGAGTCCGGTCTGCGCGGGTCCGAGGCTGCCTGGGCAGGGGGCATCCAAGATGAGACTCCTTTAATTTCCAGCTTTACCGAGGGTCTATGGTGCCATCCGGCAGTGAAGAGTTTCTGGACTTTCGTCTACTTGAGTCCCTAAAAGCAAAATAAATGCCCTCATTGTAATTTTTTGTATCAGAGCTTTTTATTGAACCCACTGTGTCATAATGTCCACATTCTTTATGTAGTCGAAGCAGGAGGAGCCAGTTGTACATCATTTAAAACCAGAGGGACTGTCATCCAGATATCTCACTGCACATGATAAAGGAATCATATATATATTGATAATAGATCCATATATTTATTTCAGATTTAGAAAATAGTTTTTTTTCTGTATATGAGATGCATCTTTTGGGGTTTTCTTACACTCGTGTTTTGGAGTTGAAGGGTGAACTACATTTTGGATGAGTAGTCTGTTGTTTGGTTCTTCGAATGACCTTTCACTTTCACTTCCATGAACTCTGAAAACAACCCACAGCTGCTAGTAAATCAGTCCAAGTGATTGTTCAAGGCTAGAGGCCAGGATGTGCCACAGTTTAATTAAAAAAGTAATAAACAGGGACCTAAATGTGTCAGTATGTAAAATTTCAACAAATACAGCTTAACCCCGATACATTCATACCCTTGAGAGATTTAGATTTGAAAACAGTACAACAGATTTTTCCAAAAAAAAATTTTATGAAGAAAAAAAAAATCATTCAACCACTACATTCTTACCTGATTGGTAGACAGACTGCCTTCTCACAAAACAAGATACAACAATGTTTTTCGCAGCATAGAAATATCTTTTATTGTCCTTATTCGGGGAAATTCAGGTGTTCCAACAGCAAAAAGAAAGGCAAAATGGAAACATGAAGATTTACAAAAATGATTCATTTACATTTGAGCAAAAAACAAAAACAAAATAACAATACTCAAATGTACTTTGACCATTTTCAATCATCCATCCATTTTCTACAGGCACTTTTCCTTGCAGAGTCACGGGGGGTCATTGGGCAAGAGGCAGGGCAGACCATGGGCAGGTCGTCAGTCCATCACAGGACAACACAGAGACACAACAAGGACAACCATACATGCACGTCCACACCTAAGTACAATTTAGAGAGCACAATTAACCTCACAGTCATGTTTTGGACTGTGGGAGGAAGCCGGAGTACCCGGGGAGAACCCACGCATGCACAGGGAGAACATGCAAACTCCATGCAAAAAGACCGAACCCAGAACCAAGCCTGATGTTGGAAGGGCTCATTCCCATCACCCTAAAACTTAGGTCCCTCCGCAGATTCTCCCATAGAGTACTTCCCCTCAGTAGAAGCTTGTTAGTCAAATTAAAGGATTACGTCAAATCTAATTCTGTCAGAGGTATGAATTACTTTGGGCTTAACTGTGCACAGAAATCTTCAGTCAACGTTTGTCTTCTTTTTACCAATAACAAGACAGCCGAGGGTACAGTTTCCCTTTAGTTTACATGAACACGAGAGGAGTATCAGGGTATTTTTATTAGAATTGCTTGAAATAACATCAAATTTTACCAAAATGTTCTGAATCTGAAAAAGTAGCCATAATGGACATTGATTTCTGGTAGAATATAGCCAACTGTCTTATAGCTGAACTTACAAGATGTTGCTCCAATGGTTTATTCCTGTAGTATTGCAGTGATCAGCTAAGATAATTGTAGTGTGACATGTGTGGGTTTTTTGGAAGATGTAAATAGGAGGGGTTATAATTTTTAATTGCCTGAGACTCAATTGTAAATTTTCAATTTACAATTGTAGATTTTAGTGTGAACGTAAAAAGAAAAACCCTTCCTCTTAAAATGTCAGTCAAAAATGTCTAAAATTAACAGTTGTCTCTTGAGCCAGCCTGGTCCTGATCTGCATGTAACAATTGAGGATTTTGTTGAACATGATATTTTGCAAAACATATTGTATTAATTGATCTATTTTGTTTTACCAAAGTGCATATGTACGTAGGTCTGTGTGAGCCGTTTCGTAAGAGATGTCAATAATTTTACAGTGAAGAGCTATTTGCATGTAATATATTGTATCGTACTTTAGGGTATGTTTTGTAGCCTTGTAATTATTTTTGTATTTATTTTAGATAACAGTTTAAGGTGGTGAAGTGACATGTGGCGTCCCTTTGCTTTTTGTAGCACTGCAACACTTTTCATCAGCCTTAATCTAAATTATAACCCGCAAAAGGTTACCCTTAGGTAAATTCTGAATAAATCAGAGCTGAAAAACCTTTTGTGTTATCTAATTATTTTATTGTAAATAAACGGAGGCCTGTGAAATAATTACCATGTTTTGGGTTTTGCTGGGGTTCATGGAGGAGAACGGGCTGATAAAATCAAATTTGTTTCATTTTAAATATAAAACTGTTATTTATTGACTTTAGGCTGATATACTTTGGGGTTATGGGTTAAAAGGAATGATAAAAGATTCCATAAAGCTTTTTTATGCTGTTGTTTGTGTGTTTTTTTTTTTTCAAATGGAACAAAAAACAAAATTACCAAATGATATGTGCAAAATTGTATTGAACCCAAGTGAATATTTATTGCAGAGAGATTTTCCCAGATTTAGTTTCAACAAGTAACTCCTGAGAGCTTTTAATTTTATTTGATAATTTTATTGTCAGGTAGTGTTTCTGCGTTCACTGTGACGGTAGAATATCAGACAATGGCCCATAGATTAAAGCAGGCAGGACCCTCATGCTGTGACTACTGTGAAGTGTCAGTGAATGTAAATCACTCTGTTCTGCAGCTACGCTGATTAACTAAAACGGAGTTTTATGTATTTATTTCTTTATTTATTCTGTTTTGTAATTGTGTCTAAATGTGTCCATAAAGATACATGTTGGGTTTTTTGTGTTTTTTTTTTTTGTTTTTTTTTGTTTTTTTATAAAACTAAAGATCTAAATTCTTCTCATGTGTTTAAATTGATTGATAATTCAAGTGTATCTGTTGTTTGGCCCCATAAATGATCATAACTGAGCCTATTTAGAACAAGTGTCTGTGTTTTTCATTTTTTATTTTAATCACACAAGTGTGTTTTTTATTCCTAATTTGTCTAAAAGCACACTTTATAGTTCCTTCAAAACTCCATATGTTGTAATGGGTTAAAGAGGTGGTTAAACATGTCAAATCTCTACTTTACTACCCGAACTAGGCCATGCCAGCAGTTTTTGTTGCATGGCGTTTTACATTTTTATTGGTGCATTACTGCCATCTTCTGCTGTAAAGTGTAGATTAGTCCAAATTCAATTCAATTCAATTTTCAGTTCAATTTTATTTATATAGCGCCAAATCATGAAACATGTCATCTCAAGGCACTTTACAAAGTCAAGTTCAATCATATTATACAGATTGGGTCAGATTATACAGATTGGTCAAAAATGTCCTATATAAGGAAACCAGTTGATTGCATCAAAGTCCCGACAAGCAGCATTCACTCCTGGAGAACCGTAGAGCCACAGGGAGAGTCGTCTGCATTGTACATGGCTTTGCTGCAATCCCTCATACTGAGCAAGCATGAAGCGACAGTGGGAAGAAAAACCTCTGGCAGAAACAGGCTCAGTATGAACGGTCATCTGCCTCGACCGACTGAGGTTACAGAAGACAGAGCAGAGACACAACAAGAGAAACAAAAAAGCACAGAAGTACACATTGATCTAGTAATCTGTTCTACATTAGATGGTAGTAGCGGGTGAGCCGTCTTCTCTGGATGATGTCAAAGTTAACAGAACGCCAGACCAGGTGTACCTACTATGAAGATAAAAGAGATAGAACAGAAAGTTAAAGCAGAAATGACAACACATAATGCATAATTGAAGAACAGTAGAACTCTATAGAGTGAGAAAATTAGATCCTGATATCCTCCAATAGCCTAAGCCTATAGCAGTAAAACTATAAAGGTAGCTGAGAGTAACATGAGCCACTCTAGTTATAAATTTTGTCAAAAAGGAAGGTTTTAAGATTAGTCTTAAAAATAGACAGGGTGTCTACTTTTAATTCAACCCATCTCTGTAAATTCTTGCTCGCCTGAGGCTTCTTTCAGCCTTCCTACTCCTTAGTGCTGCGTGTTGCAATGCCGCAGACAAACCTGTGAGATTTTTCTGACTGCTTTTAGCATTTTAGTCCCACGCCGTTCCACATGGCATCCTGGAGGGAAAATCATTCCAGGAGAGCAGTGCCAGCCTTGGGGCCTTTTCTCCCTGTGGGGCCAATCAGAAGTTAGAGGCTTCTAAATCAGATGCCTAAATAAACACCCAATTTGTCTGTCAGGGTGTCTCATCCTTTCAGAAAATCTCCATATTTCATGACTGTTATGATTGTTTTTGCTTTTTTGGCCCCCCTCTCTTTTCACATCAAACCTATAAAGCATGACGTCCAGAATGTTGTCCGTGGGTCAGTTGGTGGTACAAAAGACGTCCTTTCAGCACCGTTACTTCATGCACATTCAGGCTGAGATTTTCATAGCTGATTAAAACCTCAAAATTTGAAAGTTTAGATGGTTAAAAAAAAAATCTCTTATTGCCAACCCCCTGGACGCCTCCCTTTGGAGGTTTTCCAGCTACGTCCCACTTGGGGGAGACCAAGGCGAAGACCCAGAACTCACTGGAGGGGCTATATATCCCGTCTGGCCTGGGAACGCCTTGGGGTCCCCAAGAACAAGCTGGAGGACGCCGCCGGGAATGTCTGGGTTTCTCTCCTTGACCTGTTGCCCCAGCGACCCGTTTTTACATAAGCAGAAAACGATGGATGGAGTACCAACTTTTTTGCTTTAGTTTTAATTTTTTTTAATAAATAGGACCACAAACCTCCAGGTATTCTTAATTAAAAAGGGGATGTGTTCTATTCATTAAACCTGGCGAAACATTTCATGAATTTCTGAAGAGGGACCAGTATCCCATTTTTGAGACAGAGATTCGTTTTCTAATTTCAGCAACAGAGACTAACAAAATAAGAAACACATTGACCCAAAACATGTAGGAAATTCTATGTATTTCTTTAGATGAGGCTAACTTGAAAGACTTTGTTTTGCATCAGACATAAAATTATTTAGCGTTCCGTTTTCCAGAAAAACATACAACAATAAATTTTGTTCAAATATTGTGTTCAGTTTATGTTGAGCAGGTTCAAAGTAGTCACAATAAATTCAAGTAATTTATATAAAATTATAGTTATTTGTTTTTATTTTGGCCTGTGAGCACTTTAAACTTGACAAAAAGTCATGGCAAAAACGCTTTTTACTGCAGATGCTGGCACCAGCATAATTCTTCATCTTGATTCTCCAATCGTAAATGTACAATATTGCTAAATATTTTACCTCCTGTACTTTAGCCTGCAGCTCACTCCCAACATAGAGTGGGAAATCTGATCTTTTCTTACTGCAGACCAAGGCCTCAGACTTGGAGGGGCTTGAATAAGCCAGGGATCTAAAGCTATGTTATCAAAGGCAGTTTATTTCTGACTGGGGGTTTTCCAAGAGACATTCTTCCAGGTTGGAGGCCAGACAAGCATGATTGGACAATCCTTAGGATAAATCCTATAAAGGGAGCTGGTTACTTAACCCAGCAGGTAGGTCTGAAGGAACATCATGTGGGCTCAACCTGGGCAAAGCCCAAACGATATAAAGAGGATGATGTAAAGTTCTAGAGGATGTGATCTCCGACCATTTAACTGTCCTTGGTATTATTCCCAGCTATTTTATTAATCAGTCAATATCAAAACTTGATATTGATCCATTCTGCCCCAAAACAAAAACTAGTTTACACATCCAGAACTGCCTTAACATCTTTGTCTGGTCTGTTCTGGGCTGAGGTTAGTTTCCTTTATGCACCTTATTCCTTTTTTTAGTATCAGTTTCTCAGAGAATGTCTCCCAACTGTGCCTTAAATGGAGGAAGTGGATATGTTCAAAAGTCAGTGCCTGCATGACTGTTTTTTTCACAAACCTACTGTTTTAAATATGCCAGGCTAAATGGATTTTACACATTCTCTATGAAATGCTAAGGGCCCTGCAAAAGATTTGGAACATAATTTTAAATTGTTTGCCATCTGTTTTCATGTCTACAAAATGCTCATGTTAATTATACCAATGCAAAAACCTTATGTTTCAATGAGGTTAAAAAAAGAACCAAGCATGTTTGACTGAAAGCAACTAATAATTGTTTGTTTTTATATTAATTATCTGATATATTTTTTTTTTATCCTATCAGGCTTTAGAGTGTTGTTCTTACTCATATTTCATTAGAGAAACATCACAGCACAATTATGTTTGTTCCCCTAATACAGTTTGGGCAGATATGTTATTGACTGGAACAGAATTAATGCAAATTTGAGTTTTATTTTTTTATTTTATTTAAAAACAAAAAATACCAGAATCAATATGATTCCCCATTTAACAAACTTTCAAACAACAAATATCTTTGTCAGCAGGTGCAGAACAAGATTCCCGAAGGATGCTGTTAGCACGATCACTGAAGCCATCACTCCCCTGACGTAAAAAAGGCGGGGAGGGAATTTTAACGTAAAGGGGAAAATTAGAGACGAGACTCAAAGATGCTGTAAATTTAAAAGGCTAAATGATTATTCTCTTCTTTTTTTCTCTCCAATTGAACGGCATGTTTTGGTAACACTGCATCCCTTAGAGCAGATCTCAATATTTGCACCAACCAAACCGACGGTATATTCACGCAGTTTTGCATCAGATGGGGTCGCAATCAGCTGTAAATAACATAAACCACACTACAAATTTAGAAACGCTGTCATAACTGTTCTCCTGTACTGACAGAAAAATAGTCAAGGGAGTCTTTTCAGCAATCTCAGCTTTGGTTTTCCATCCCAATATGTGAGCGCAATACACATGCAAAGCTGACAGCTTCCTTTAAAACTCCTCCTTGGGTCCTTCCTTTATCCTCTTCCTCATCTCTTCTGCATGTTTCTTGCTGCGCTCCCGTTTTTCCAGTCGCTACGAAACGGTGAGGAAAAAAAGACGCACATAGGAAAATTACTAACAGAATAAAGTAAATGCTTTAGTGCTTTATGCAAGCTGGTTCATAATTAGCAATTACCTCTTTCTTCAGACAATGACGCATGGCACGGTCCATGTCGTTGCATGTGCCAAAGAACTTCATGACATTGTGCTGGTGGAGACACAGAAGGAAAGGGACATGGTTTAGCCTGGACACAAGAAAACGTGCAGTGAAAAAGGTAAGGTAGAGAGCGGCTCACCTCTTTGTGGCACTGTCTCAGGAGGCCGATGAGCTCATTGCACTCATCTGTGTGCAGGTGAGGTGAAAGATCAGGGTGCATAATGAGTTAAGGAACCACTGCAGCCGAGCTGAAAACGACAAACAACAGTGGCACTAAGAGTAAGAACACACATCTGGGACAAAACATCTTCAAATGCCCACAAAACCTTCCTAGTTATTATTATGGAGACACATGACTGGATGGATTCTCTCTCCCGCCCCTTTTTTTCAGCATGACTTTAGGCACAGCGCTGTTAGAAATCTTCTAAAGGATACTAATGCCTCCCCATCCCTCTCCGTCTTGATTTGTCATTGTGACGACCGACTTGCCTGTGGACACTTACCTGCAGAGACATAGAAGACGGGCAAACAGCACTGTTTATAGTAAGGCATCAAACAGCATTGAAATAGGATTTTAGCGGGAGAAATCATGTCATCCAAGTCAAATTAAACAACAAATTAAGCAACGCTTTCCTCCTATTCATGAATATGGCTCGGTTTGGCTGAGAGGACTCGCTGATCCAAGATCTGTGACCCATGATGAGTGACAAGTGCAATCTGCACTATCAAAGATCGTGTTTCAGCTGTTTCGATTGAGGATACGCTGAATCAAAATAGAGATATCTGAAAAACTTGCTTTTCTGAGTATAGTGCAATTATGGAGCATATCTTAAAATGTATTAAATCTTAAAAGAACTGTTTTACTCCAACTGCTACCTATACAAATACATTTTTATTCATATTTTTGTCTAATGTGAACATTAGTTTTGACCTTTTTATTTCCATTCTGACAGGCAACGCAGTTATTGATTCAATGTTAGATCGTAGAACAGGGCTCTGCAACCAGCCGCTCCGCAGCGGCTCTTCAGAACTTTGCTTATAATTGAAAAAGAACAAGCTAATCTTTTTTAAATATAAATATAACAACAAATGACAGTTTTAGCATTTTTCCATGGAATATTTGTATTGAATGTCCATAACAAATTGTCATCAAAACTACGACTAATATGTTTTTCGGATCCATTTTTCTTGTCATTACATTGGAAACCATGTTTTGCACAAGTTCAAACATTACAAAGAAGTAAGTTTTATTTTAAAACCTTAAAATAGAAACAAAAATACAGTGCTTAAAACTGAAAACAGATTCCCTACATATTCCCTATTCATGTTTTATAAATTATAATATAATTGAAAAGATCAATATATAAAAGAAAAAGTGAAACACATTATATGGATTAATTGTACACAGGCTGATGTCTTCAAGCCTTTATTTCTGGCAATTATGATCAGACTAATAAAACCTATTTTAATTACAGAAATATGGGTTTAATATATTTAAATGTTGCGTTATGTTTAATATCATTTTATATTTTTTTATTTTAAAAAGCTCTTTTTTAATCTGACAAACGACCCTCAATCGGAACGAATATTATAGTTTACTGAAAATGAATGCAGTAGACATTTATCAAAAATTGTATTCATCTATATTTGAGGACATGAAGACTGAAGAAAACTTACCAAAGATAAAGGTGTGTCATCTGAGAGCTTTTCCAGAACACCTCGATGTAATGTCACGTTAGCTAAATGCTAAGCCTTAGCCACTGCAAGACAAATATTTACATTCACCGAACTACAGATGAACTTCTTTTTTTAATCCAGAAAACAGCAAACTTTTATTTCAGCGCACTTCCTGGTAAAGTTCAACTACCTAGTCAACGTTAGTACTGAAAGACATATAATCTCCTTGAAAGATGTGAACCTGTGTGCAGCTTGTCATTACGCTTTCATAACTTCAGGGGCAAGCTGAGCGTGACAGAGCAAACAACCAATCACCGTCGGGGTTCCTTTTATTTTTGACCAATCGTGTATGAAGAAAAGGCGGGACATGTTGCTTTGACGTTTTAAAGGAAATGCAAGATAGTTACCTATAACGTGTTTCCGGGTTTGTATATTGCATACATTTTATGTTTGCGTCAGAAACAATAGACCATCTTTTGTTTTGTTCAGTCAGCTGAGTTTATTTTGATGTGTCCAAAGTTATGTACACATAAGCGTATTTTTTTACTGTGTTGTTTCACATTTTTGCATTTGTAGTTATATTTTAAACGCCATGGCATAGCTTACCTAAGAGCACAATCTAACACTAATCAGTCATAACATGATAAACACTAACTGCTAAAGCATAATTACAATTATACTGTAAGAATTTTAGCATTTCAGTGAATGGTAGTTGTTATCTTATTTATAGGGTAAGATAAATACAGAAGTTTGGACATTGCTGGAAAAACATGGACAGTCATTGTATGGGAACTAAAGTAGCTTCATCATCAGTATTTTTAGTGTTATTTAAAGTATTTCTAAATTACAGTTGGCACTGATTTGACGACCGAAATGTAATAAATGTTATAGGTCAGATTGCTGCAATTGTCATAATCAATATGCCTCTGTTTTACATGTAAATATTTCAGTCAGTACCATGTTACTATGAAACTGTGAAACTTGTTCATAATGTAAGAATGGTGACAAAATGAAAGAGATTTTATTTATTTATTTATTACTTTTTAAGTACAAATTATGTTTATAATTCTCTTGTGTAATTTTACTGGAATTTCTGAATTTGAAGAAGTTGCTTGGAAATGTTGCAAATAACATACTGCATAGAGGGGAATTTATTGGGTCCTATATCAATCTTAAAATATTGATATTTGAAATAATTGAATTGCTTTGAACTACTTTTATCTTAGGCTTATCTAGTTGTTTTGAATGTAGGTGGCAAAAATCAAGATATTATCATTATTATTATTATTGTTATTATTATTAGTAGTAGTAGTAGTAGTAGTTATGTATATAAAAAAGTAAATAAATAAAAAATGCAGATCCCACACAGCCTGTATTTGTGTACAAGTATATTTGTTTGTGAATACATTAAACAACGTTGGTTATTAATTTCCATGTCATCAACCAGATCATGAATTGTATAATGTCCCAGATTCTTAACAGCTGCACAAACTCCAAGAACAGCTCTGGATAAAGAGCAATCAGGAAATACCAGTTTCTGATCCTCCCTGCTTCCCTTACTCTTCAGTGCAATGTGCAAAATGTCAAACTTCTGACCATATTGTGCGCTGAATCTCAATAACTATTGAAGATCAGTACTACTGGGACTAAAGACTCTGCATACATCAATTATGGTTCCACCAGCAACACACCCTGCCCCACAGTCTGGCAGCAGCTTTGATAAGTCATCCATGTGCACATTAAAAAGGAGACAAAATGCTTCCCTGTTTAACCCTGTTCCTTATTCTAAAATGGGGCTGACACACACTGACCCCACTGACCCAGCGTACCAAAAGGACAGTAGTCTGATAGAGGACTTTATAGATAGACATATGATTTTATTTATTTCAGGAGGGAAATTAGGTAATCATAGCAGTCTGGTTTATTCGAATACAATATACAATCGAATAAAATAGAAATAACAAAACACAAATTGGTACAAGGATCCTCAAAAAACACAAGATACATAGGCATATAAGGTGCAGTTGCAAGATTATGGTAACAGTGATACTATATATTATACATTATAACAGCAATATATATATATACACTAGTATCAGCACTGCAACCAACTATATTAATAGAAAGCACTTGAGTACACAAATGCCAGGGGTTTCAAATCATCTAACACACAAATTCAAACTGGGCCTTATATTGAAATGTTTAAAAGATGACACCATGTTTAAAGTTTTTTTATTATTATTCTCGGAATAATTGTTGGTTTTCTTTTTAGCCGTAATCAGCGGGGTATTCGTTGGCTCTGACGGCAGAGCCAAACGCAATACTTCTCCAACACAGCAGAGGGCGATGAAGTGCAAATGGAAAGCGTGTTGCTATCATCTGATTGGTGGATTCGTCCTCGGCCAGAGAGGCGGTTTGTTTTGAAGTTTTCTGTTGCTAGCGCGTCAGCTAAACCAAACAAATCCCGTTCCTTGGTAGATGTATTAGGTTTGAATCTCCCGTCAGGAAATATGGATGATCCTGCGAAATTTCTTTTGCGGAGACTGGTGCGGCGGATTCCGGCTCAGATGCTGAAAGCCACGCTGGAGAAGTGGGGGCGTCTGAACGCAGAGCAGCGAGAATCCTTGAACTTTTCTCAGTCCAAATGGGCCTTAACACAAGAACTAGAAGCCCTTTGTGAGGTATATTGGACGTTATTATCTTGGCTAAGATATATGTTCGGTCTTTAGAGGGGGGAAAAGACGCAATGTGTGCAAATGTGATATTTCAGGTCAAGTTGCCTGCTAAAAGTGGATGCTTTTGCATGTCGACTTTTTCTGAACAGGAAAGCAGACTGACTGTAAAACACATCGCAGAACTCGAGATGATATGTAAGTAAAGTTCAGACGTGTGGAATATTCTCGGTATGAATAAAACTGTAGTACATCCGATACCAGGTTTGACACAAGCCTTGTTAGGGGACACAGCAAACATGTTGGAATGGGCCTTAACACAAAAAGATGACCACATTTGAACTGTCTGGCCTACATGCAGAACGCTATGCTTAAGAAAAACTAACAGTGCAGATCCTCTCCATAGGAACAGATTATTTTGGCAACGTGATGATGATGAAGTGTTTTAAAGAGGAAAGAGTAACCTATCAAATTTATATACACAGCCAAAAGTAAGATAAAGGGAATACTAAAATAACATCCTAGATTTGAATAAATGAAAATACTTTGTTCTTTACATAGTTGAATGTGCTGATGACAAAAATCACACAAATTACCAATGGAAATCAATTTTATTAACCCATGGAGGTCTGGATTTGAAGTCACACTCAATATTAAAGTGGAAAAACACTGCAAGCATATCCAATTTTGTAATAATGCCTTTAAAACAAGTCAAAATCAGGCTCAGTAGTGTGTGTTGCCTCTATGTATGTATATGTGTATATATATATATATATATATATATATATATATATATATATATATATATACACACACACGTACCCATGTCACATTTTTCTTTCACTTTACAATTGCGTGCTTCCTCTTGGTCTGGCACATACAATGCAAAAATAATAATTCTATGATTATAAGACGAAGACAACATGTTGGAAAAGTTCAAAGGGGATGAACATTGTACATGTTTCAAGCATGTTTGAAGTCCTTCCATTAGGGTTTTTCAGGTTTTACCTTCAGTTCTGTTGCTTCAGATGGTGGATTAATTATTGGGGCTAGCAGAGACGACAAGATGTCAGACTGGGGGTCACCGGAGAGAGGATAAACACAGCAAAGATTGTTTCAGCTGCTCATAATGTCTTTAGTCAAGTGATAAATCTTAAACAAGAGTTTGATGAGAATGGTAAAGGAATTTAACAAAAAATATAAGTCATTCTTGGAGCCATGTTTACAAACCAAATGTTAAATTTTTGCAGGAGGTTTGCAAGCATGGCTTGCCTTGTCTGGACAGACAAATGTGCCCGTCTTGATTCTGGTGTTCTTGGACATAAATTCACTGAGCTCACCTCGCTTTTACAAAACTCATGTTTTTTATTTGCCAACTTTGTGCCAATGAGAGCTGTTTATTACATGATGCAAATGATGAGCTGTTCAGGGTCAGAGCAAAGTTTTTCACTTGACAAAAGAAAGTGAAACAAACTGAATCCCAGGGCTTCTATTGTCACAGTTGGTGCTTGGGTACCACTGGGTAACAACAGCATTTATATAAAGCTAGAGGAACAGAACGTCAGGCAGGCCGAATAATATCCTATAACTGCAATAATGGCCGTTAATTATTTTTTAAATATTTAACTTCATATGTAACTTGGGTTTCATTGTCTTAGATATCACTGAGAATCCAAACCAGATGATGTGGCACGCCTTCCAGCTTCTGGACCCTGAGGGTAGGTCTGAACAGCAAACATCCTTCCTGTAACTTTGAAACATTAAAACCCACTACAGTTCTGTTTTCATGTAGTGACAGTGGAACTGACATGTTAAGTATTAAGTTAATCTGCTTCAATCTGGGTTATAAGAATTTTTTTAATTTTAAAATCACACCTATTTACATTTACAATAAAAAGTTGTATTCAACTGCATTTTGAACATCTTGTATATAACAACTTATCCTACTGCATGAAGCTTTTTAAAATTAAAAAGATGGAGAAGTTGGAGAGATGCTATAAATTAGGAGTTTTTAAAATAATAATCATTCACATAATTGTTCAAATGTGTTGATTTTGCTTCTTTTAAGTGAGATTTGAGCTTTTCTGTCTACTACACCGCTCAAAAGACCTAATGGAATAGTTTTTAATCAGAGTATAATATCAAGTGAGTTAAGGCCTGAGGCCCCGACATCCTCTATTAGGCCCTGTGCTCACTGCCGGCACCGGGGAGGTCCACTGGCATTTGCCATAGATCACCGGAATTAGCGGGTTTGGCTCTGGCGCCCTGTGCTTTTCCCAGACGAGAGCCACTTAGATTTTCTACAATGACAGATAAGCAAATTTCACCAGCCTGCTGCATCAGCGTTTTTGTTCCACTTTCTCGCAGACTAAAGATTTAGCCCTCTGTGGGTGGATCAGTTTCACTTTTATCAAATGATGTGGCATCATTTTGTTCCTAACACATGACCCATTCCAAATCAGAATGGACGCTGTACTTTTGTGTATATTGTCCTTAAAGTGTCTTAATTAACAGTAAAGTGGAGCCAGAGTCGAAATTCTTGTTGTATGAAGCAACGTACCGATTATTGAATTTGGATCTGATGTGTTTTTTCTAAAAGTGTGGCTTTAATTTATTTGAGCTGTGTATCTTTTGTTTAAAGATGGCGCTCTCGCTGTGGAGCTTATGCAGTTCAAGGAGCTCTTCAAATGCCATCTCCGGGAGCTTGTAAGAAATGTAAGCCGGAAAATCATTTTACAAGTGCATTTGCCTTCACCCTGCAATATAAAATATTAATGGTGACTTTTGAATTGGATGTAAGGTGTCAGTCAAAATTAAGAAGCACACAGACGAAGCCGTTTGGATCCGAATGTCCTGGGGAGAGGGCTTTTCTCGACTCAGCCACCTTAATGCAACCTACGTTGTTCATTATCTTCAGACTCCTTATGTTTTTGTTAGTGGCCTGTCTCCGAAGAATAAGCCTTTGCTCCTGCAGGTAATATTGTGTTTTTTTTTTTTTTTTTTAAGAGTTGTGTTATTTGCTTTTTGTGTGTTTATGACTGTTTTTAACCTAAGAGTTGCTTTTGCTGCAGGTCTTAACTTTGTCTACAAAACATGAAAGAATTAAGGATGCTAACCTTAGTGGACGGAAGCTGACTGCCATCAGGGACCTGTTGTTGAGGCAATATGAACATGTAAGTCAATGTCGTCATTAGGTTGCAAAAGTTAGATATTTTCTCCCAGTTATTTTTTACTTTTAGAGGATAAAAGCAGTTGTTTTTCTTTTAAAATCGACAATTGAACCTTTTCTCTTTCTCTTAGGTTTTTCCAACAAAGTATCCCAGCCCTCTTACAGAGAGGAATCAAAGCGTCTCAAGTATGTAGTGGAAATATATTATCTTCTCTGTATTTATTTATGTTAGTCATATATTTTTGTCTGACATATTTTTTTCTTTTTGTGCTTGGCTCTGTGCATTTAGACCTGCACACTGAAAAAGAGCAAGCTGAGGCATCAGCAAAAAGGCATCAAATGGCAGGACAAGCCTTCGGCAATGGGGTGTTACCTGCACTACAGTCTGCAGTCTATAAGGTAAACTACTGTGGTGTACGTTATAGTTTGACACAGTACCATGTTTTTATCTGAATTATATTTCATGTTTGTTTGTTTTTTTAAGCTGGAAACAAAATTCAAAGACCCCACTAATCAAACCATGACAGAACAGGATGAGCCATTCAGATGTGTTGTTAAATTTTCGAGCACAAACCTCCTGGAGTCACTCAGACACTGTGCATCCTCAGGTACCAAAAACCTACTAACCACAGCCATAAATGAACTGATGGATTTGAAAGGCCTTTAATTTATTTTGATACACTTTTTATTGTAAACAGAATGGTTCTGAAAATATGCACTTCGTTTAATGTCCACAAGAGGGCACACAGTTACTGTAAAAACCACCGTATTTTGCTACTCTCAACGTAATGAGCCATTTCTTGTCTCTACTGATGGACTGCAGACCTGAATTCTTTTTTAGAAACCTTATTTTTTATTGCAACAGAAAATAGGTTCATTTTTTGTCGTTTTCTAGTATCAACTTATCGCTCCCATTTCTTTTCTTCCACCCAGGAATTGCCTCGACCCCGGTCGCACCCTTGCTGTCATCTATTCCCCTAAAAGGAAGGAATTATTTTGTCATCACAGACAAATCTCCAAGTGCCAACTCATGAATGTGCAAGATGCAGGACTGATTTCTAACCTGTCTTGAATGAATCAAAACATCTCCCCTACCCTTGGTTTTTATTAAGTTCAGTCTAGCAATGATTCTCAGATAGCTTTTTATCCATAGAGAAAGTTTAGGGGAAACCTGACCATTTGCTATATTGCTCTCTTCAAAGATATTAGTTTGTTTTCTTATTTCATGCAGGTTATATCATGGGAATCTAGATTTTTAAATTTAGTCACTGTCATTTTTACTTTATGTCTCCAGATGTGTTATTATTCCACCAACATGCATTTCAATTTGGATTAGTTTAATAAACCAGTATGTTGGCATGTCTAGGGGTCAGACGCACTTTTGGAGATGAACTCCTCCCAAACATGGTTACATCTGCTTTATTTTGTAAGCATTTTAATATTGTGTGTCTTTGAGGTTACACAATTTAAGAATGGATTGTACATTTTGTAATTAATTTTTCATTTAAGTGTATATTTTAATATCCGAGTGAATTAAGCTGATCCATCAGTGTTTTTTTTTTTTCTTTTTCTTTTTTCTTTTTATGTAATAAACATTTTAAATGTCACTTCAGATTTGCACATTGCTGGTCAGGTCAAATAAAAGGCAAAACAAAACTGATTGATTTTTCTTCCTCTGTCCAGTGTTGCAACATTGTGAACCCAAACAAAACCTACAAACCTTCAGAGCAGATGTAGTACTCTACTATCATTGCTATTATTTAAATAAGGACAGTGCTTGTGACTCAAAGCTTGCTGAGAATTGTTGCTTCAGTCATTTCCTCAGACAATGCGAAAGGTAGCAGCAGCTACACCTAAGGAACTATAGGCTGC
>NW_023397284.1:0-46097 GCF_011125445.2 Fundulus heteroclitus
ATACATGTCTAAATGAGATGAGTTGAGACTCCAACGGCTCTTCCAGGGTCCAGTTAGCCCCGCCCCAAACAAGCCCCGCCCCCAAAATTAGCATAATCTCACTCTTAACTTTTGATAAAAGTTGAGAGGTCTGAGGAGAAAAGACCTTCTCTGTTCAAGTGAACCTCCTTGAATTGACAGTGGAAAAAAAGAAAACAAGGACTCATCCCCTATAAGATGATTTAGAGCCATAAACACGGCAGAGTAATTTCTGGATCATTTAAACTATGGCAGCCAGTCAAAGTGATTATTTCAGTTTCTGAATGCAATGTCACTCAGGAACGGCTGCCCTCACATCATCGATCCGACACCCAGGACACGCAAAAACTGTTTTTTATTAATGGAAACTTCTGCTATATTTTTTTTTTTAACAAACACAGTTTTAAAAGGGGGAAATATGGTTGTTTTGTCACCAGACTATATACTTTTTTTTAGTTTTTTTTCTCAGTTTTTCTTTAATAAGAAATATTACACTTGACTATAAAGGCACGACCTGAATAATCAGATTCACATTCAGGCAATGAAACCCCTGATTATCATTATTCTATGGCAGGGGTCACCAATCTTTTTAAAATTGAGAGCTACGTCATTGGTGTTTGTGTATATGAAGGGCTACCAATACTGACCTTGAATGAGAAGAGTCAAAGTTCACCTAAACTTTATGTAAAAAAAAAAATAAAAAAATAAATTCATGCATTCTTATAGATATTGTCATTTTAAATCTATATAATGCAAGTGTGATTAAACAAGAAGAGTAACGGAATAAAATAGTTTTGTTGGTGGAATGTGGTTTTTTTTTTGGAGCAGGCTCCTGGGCACCACATGTGGTCCTCGAGGGCTACTTGGTGCACACGGGCACCAAGTAGCCCTCTTTTCTACTGTTGTAGCTGCTCATGTCTCTCTGTGATCAGACATTCTTCCCTATGCTACAGCACTTGTTATACTGCGTGTTGTCACGCTGCGTCATTACACATGATCCAGCTGCTGATTTTTTTTCCCCTGATCTGCTCTTGCACTTGTAGATTGTTACATTTCATAACGTTTGTCGTCACCTTTCACAGTGACAGGTTTATCGTCTCAACCTCCACCCTGACCAGACATTACCCCTGTGCTTGCACATGGTACTTCTAAGTGTGCAATTATGCATGCCGAAGCCAGGATTTTGAGTTTTCCCGAGCAGATGTTTAATGTTTGTACTCCAAGCGGACCCAGTTAAGCATGGACTTCTGCTTTACCTTTAACCAACTAGCATTAGTCTTAAGCCTACAGGAAATAATATTGGAAATAGCATGTTATGTCATCTCCCCCAAATTCTAAGAGAATAGTAATTTCTTTCAAATTGGTGTTCATTGGTGATTTCAGCCAATGCCCTGTCCGTGCTTTCTGTCACATGTTGGTACAGTTAAAACAGTTTAAACCACAAGCTTATGTTTGGTCATTAAAAAGGCATATAGTATATTTAGGAACAACTGCTTTTTTAAAACAGATGTGAAAGTGTATGGCACCAAAACTTTCAAGAACACTAGACTGTCATGATTTGCTATTGAACCCCAACACACCACAACAGAGTAAATTTAACAGTTTATTGAAATAGTGGATTGTGGAGGATGGAACCAAGAGTCTGTACAGAGCTGAAGCAGGAGGATGAAAGCAGGCACTGGCAAGCAGGTAGGAACCAGAGCACGGAGGCAGCAGAACCAGAAGCACAGCGGACAGGAGACCTGGAACCAGGCTTGACCAGCAGCACGACAGAATGGAGGCTTGGAACAGACTTGACCAGCAGTATGAGAATGGAGACTTGGAACCTGGTTAGACCAGCAGCATGGCAGAGTGGAGACTGGAACCAGAACCACAACATGATTAACAGCACGACTGGTGAATACTTGCAGGACCGGAGAGAGAGCAGGACCAGAAACCACAGCAGGGCGGCGGAGATGAAAGGAACTCCGGCTGGACAAAAACAGGTGAGGTGAGGTGAGGTGAGCAGTTGTGAGCAGAAACCAACAGAACGAACCGACAGGGGAGGACTGAAAGCAGGGAGCTTAAATAGGGAAGCTGACAGGTGTGCTGAGTGCTGGGTGATTAGTGGCTGACAGGTGAAGGTGATTAGTGGAGCATGGGATCTGGAGCTGTATGGGAGGCTGAGAGTGCCCTGAAATGTCCATGGTGCAGCAGGCAAGGCTGCACCATGACATCGACAATCTGTGACCCTTTTGCTTTTGCTCTAAATTTGTCCTGAGAACAATGACAATACCATCAATGTCTGTACTACCATTTAATTAGTTTACACTGTTCCTTGATACTAATTAAACAGGACACGACATTTATGTATGAATTTGTCTTTTTTTAAATAACTGAAATGAATTGTAATTAGTGAGAAATATCTGAATGAAATTGCAATGAATTCCATTGACTTACATTGTTTCTAATTGGATTTGAATAGAAGCTTTTAGATTTCTTTTGCATAATACTCAGAGCTAAGTTAAACAGTGCTGAAAAAAGCTAAAATGAATAAGTCCAGTCATTAGTTAATGCAGTTTGCTGATGCCGGACTTTTTTTTCCCCAAATTGTTTCCAGCTGTGTAACATTTACCCAGCACCAGGTAATTATCGGAAATATAATTTAAATCCATTGTAATCAAAATTATTCACTATCAGCAGTGTCATACAGTAGGTTACAGTTTACTTCCACTATATATGAAAAGTTCAGCTGAAGACCATTTATCAGTAGGCGGACATGCTAAATTATTTAATATGCAAACAAATATCTTTAATAAAATGCAACCACAACCACATGCATTCAGACTTGACAACACTTACGGCATCATTCACAAAACAGTGGAGAGACACGAACATGGGCATTTGGTGATGCCATTTTTCCCCTCTCCTGAGATCAGTAGCAGCAGCAAAAGAAAAAATGTAGACGTGAGAACGGGGCCATTTGTAGCTGTTTCCTCATCCACTCAACTGCCTCACAGATCATTATTAGATGTCTATGTGCGCGGGAAATCATTAATTTCAGAAAAACAAAATATGTCAAGTTTATCCCTGCGGCCGTCAACTATTTTTGTGTGTTCAACACAGGAGGTGCTGAGTGCCATGATACCCTTGAGGCCGTTGGTTATTTATTAATTCATCTCATACATTTCACTTGAGCTGCGGGTGTAGAGGGTAGCTATAATTTCTACACAAACAGTCTATTTACTGGATTGTACAAAAAAGAAAGGCTATGGGAATAATATTTTGTATCCCAGCTTTGAGCTTTTTAACTAATTCAAAACTTCAGCTAAACACATGATATCACCAACATCTGCTTTTGTTGCAGGAAAGTTATGTTTTCCTTGTCTTTGGGAGATCTAAGAGTGTATAGTAGTGTTTCTTAAAAAAAAGAAAGAAAAAAAAACATAATTAGGGACAATTTGAAGAGCAGTGCACACCTTAATACAGCTAAAGCCAACATCAGACCTTTGCCTGCTGCCAAACTACTCACTTGGGTTCCAGAGCCTTCTGTCTGGGCTACTGCAACTCCATCTCCAGCCAGACTTCTTTCCACCCCCCACCAACAGCCCTCAGACCTTCCCATTTTATCCTCCCCTTTTACACAGACACTCCACTGGCTGCTTGTACTGAATGAAAAATCTGTTTGCTATTGGCAAAGGAGGATGCAAAGAGGAGCCACATGTGCATGCCACAAGGCCATGGTCCAGTTTCTCTTATGCCAGCTCGGTATGGTTTTCATCCAAAAGAACATTCAGGATGCAACTAATAAATGTTTCTTCCAAGTTGGCTGATGCTCCTGTGGCATAATTTTATTTCCTCTAGCCTCTTTTCCACTGTCCAATGTATCCTGAAGTAGTGTGTCTTTATTTATACTGATTGGTATGATTTTGAACCTTTTTTCCTGCACTTCAATTAGGCTGCAAGGAACAACAGCTTCATTCAGATTAATTAAATGTAAATTTGACACTTCTTTCATGGTGCAGTTTTTCTGTTCTGTATTAGCTTTTATAGGGGTGCTGACACATAAACCAGATAACCACAAGATTAAATACATAAACTCAAACTAATCTGTATGCTTCGCTACTCTTGTAGTATATGTGGCAAATGCGCCAGTCTGCGGACGTAGGTGAATCTTTAAGTCACTCGTATTAATTGCTAACTTCGGGCATGTGGAGCCTGCTGGAAAGCCTATTAGATTGTGTCAGATATTGTACATATGTTTGACACACTGGCCTTAACAGAATTGTCTTGCACTTTTGTTTTTATTTCAAGCACAAGAAATGGAACTATGCATGGACACTTTCAGAGAGAAAGAGAGCAGTCACAAATTACCACAAGCTCAGTTTTAGGCTCCACTCATAACGCTTTGCGAGGGTTTCAGTACTGGTATCTACTTTTTTTGTACATGCTCCTAAGCATGTATACTACTCTGCGCGGAGTCCGCCTTGGGTAAGCAAACGCCGTGGACTTATGTCCGCGCAAGTATGATTTTGATTTTCCCTTCGGATTTGCAACATCAAATTGTATCTGGATACGATGGCTAAGAAAGTACAGAACAAAACAGCAGCATGACATGTTCTTTAGCTTTAACATGCTATATTTTTGTATGCAGATATGTTCCTGTTAACATAAATCAGGGATGTCCTTGGTGTAGATTTTTGACCTTGAAACAAATTGAAATACATATTCCAGGCTGGCAGTCTACTACAATCAAGGTACTGAAATCAGTGCCCTGCATAAGCTTAAAACACAGTAGCTTCAAAACAATAACACACTGCAGCAAATTTGTATCACAGCCATATTCAGTAAATTAAAAACAAATATTCTGGGGCTTGGTTGTCAGAATAAAAGTACCTTTTGAAAATGACAGGTTAAGCAGGTATTAACTTTCATTAAATATGTTTTTTTTATTGGCCTGATTTAATATGCTAATCTCCAGTGCTGTATTTTTATTAGCTATAAGTGGGAAGTCATGATATTTACCATAAATAAATAAAACAGCAGTCTGCAATTAATCTATGACACATTTAACTCAAAAATAAGTTACTGAAATCAATTAACTTTTCAATAATAATTCGAATTTACTCAGAATGACTGTACTTCTTTGCACATTAACATTGTAATAGAGTTCACACTTGAGTCACTCCACCAATTACATTCTTTCTTTTTTCATGCAGTAACCAGTATTTGATTATTCCTGGAATTAATATGCTTCTAATATAGGGTTACAAAATTAGGAAAGCTTCTATAATGTTATGACATATGAGCAGGGTGCGATTTGCTGGGGGGGATGGGGGGGGGGGGGGGGTTCCCCCCCTCTGGTTGTGACGTCCCCCCCCTCTGGTCATTCGGTCGTTGTTTAATCCCTGGGGGGATACATTCCCTCCCCTTCTGACTGAATAAGTAATATTATCAGGGGTTTAATGTTCTTCCGTCGCTGTGAGGGACTTTCGTCATTTGGAAAATGAGCGCAAAATGTTCCATGTAGACTTTTTATTCAAGATTTTAAATAGAAGCTGTGCTTAACCAATGAAATCTGGCAGAGCTAGGACATTAGCCAATCAGAAGGAGAGTAGGGCGGGTCTTTGCAAAGCGGAAAATCTACCAGTCTGAGGTTTTATCGTGTTCAATCATTTTAACTTTTAAAAGAAAATCTCAAACTGACCACAGATGCATTAATGAAAGTAGCGGTAGTCAAAGGTTTCTTTGGATTTATGTAAACCAGCAGGTCAGAAAGTTCAGTGCATAAAACAGCTGACAACAACTTCCCTCAGTAAGTGTGTATGTTGCTGTTATGTTTTATTTAAAACTGAAAGAGTAACGCTGTAGCTCGGCTAATTTAGCATGACGCACTTTTTTTTAAGAAGAAGAAGGAGGGTCGGAATGTGAAATGATGTCCCAGGTTGACTGGGTCTGATTTGGAAAAAGTAAAAAAAAAAATCATAAATATTATTCCACCTGTGCTTTTCTGTAACAAAGAAGGTCGTGGAGGGGCTGTTGACCATCTCCAGCAGTCAAATGAGCGAGAGGTGGGGACACGAGTATATAGGATTGATTATATTGAATGTTACAGTAGAGTTAATGTACAGGTGTGAAGAAGATGATGTAATGATGCAAGCTGCTGTCTTTTGAATTAGCTGCAGTTTATGGAGGGTTTTGAAATTGTAAAGTGGAAAGGTGAGTGGACTGTGGACCAGTTTAGCAAAAGTGCGAAGGAAGAACTTGCTTGATGCTGCAAATATGAAAGTTAACCAGGTGATGTTATGGATGTGGAAAGTGAAGGAGATTATGCAGAGGGCTGTCCTTGATGGTGCAAAGGCTCTGAAGCTGAAAGGTGGGAGAGATACAGGAATTGTCAATGGAACTGTCAGATTTGGTTAAAGTGGACTTGTTACAATAAGCAAATGAGGTTACTAAGGTGGCATGACGTCCACGGCCCGGGAATATATGGGCTGACTAGAAAATGTTTTTAGTCAAATTGATTGTTTTTTGCTTTAACCCACTGAATATGATGGATTTTTCAAAATTTATATTAATACATGTCTTATGTCCTTCACGTTTGTAAATTAATTTTGTTGTTTGTATTAAAGAGTATTATTACATTTTCTGCTCAAAGCGGTTAAAGTAAATTAATACCCACTCCTGAGTCCTGACAGTAGATGGCGCAAGTTTAAAAACAAAAGTCTAACCTACTGGATCTAGCTAGCTGCCTGAAAGAGCACCTGCTAGCTAACCATTATTAATAAAACTTTGATTCATTAATACAACTTTTGAAATTATCCCCCCCTCTGTTTTTTTTGCAAATCGCACACTGCATATGAGTAAGGTAAAGTGTACAACTGTGCATGTTGTCATGTATTTTTAGAATTTCTGACTTGACACAAGGGGCTGCAGTCTTCAGTAAAGTCATGTTTGTTTTAAAGATATCTTCACGTAGAGCAGTTTTCTCATGTGCCATACTAACACTAATTCTTCTCTTAACATATTACAGTGTGTTTCCAGTTCACTCTGAGCAGACAAAATGTACTGGAAAAGCCTGTTATTGTACTTTATGAATTTTGCGTGTCCGCCTCATAATATTTAATGACTACTGTTTTCAAGCCGTTCTATAACGCAACACTACCATATAGCTGTCTTGGGATATCTGCGCAAATGCTAAATAGTTATCTAAATAGAATTACACAAAAAAGCTGCAGCACCCAGTACAGTCTCTTTCTCAGTGAATTATATTGTAAAGGGTGAAGACAAACTGAGACTGGAAAAAAATCCAGATTTGTTTAGCTCAATAATATCTGTGTTCTTTATTAAAGTTTCCAGGGTGCACCTGAAAAATAGGCTAAGCAAAACATAGTTGTAGGTTTACTGGCTAATACTATGGGTGCTGCTGACATTGAATCACATAAATAACAGATAAAAGGATTTAGGGACTCAATGCAACACTTTAAACACCAACAGGAATGTAAATCCAATTTTATTCTCAAGTTCCATCATGGCCATTAGAGGACCAATATAAATGTTTGCAATATGTAAAATTTGGCTTCAAATCTTTCCAAACAGTACACAATGATGAATATCTATATTAATATTAATATTATGGTTTTAAATTGCAAAACAGGTAAAACGTTAATGTGCAACAAAAAGGTAAATATGAACACGTTTATATTACTAATTTGAAATTTATGTCTTTGTTGTCTTCTCCAGTTTTTCTACACTTGCTTTAGGTGACTCTCTTTGGATGTTGGAAATTGATATCGGATGTGATTTTTGATAATGGGTAAATGGTGACATCAGCACTGCAGTGCATATTCACTTTAGTTCTACCATGAATATTTATCTTAAAGGACTAAAGTTCAATCATGATGTATCTGGGTAGTTCCTCATGACTGTTGACTTGTTGTTTTATCTTTATGTTTTATAAGTTGTTGGAAATATTTTGACATTCTAGACAGCTGCTGTGCTACATTATCCTCTACATAACAATAATTTGGGGATTTGTTTCCTCTGTTTTCCTGTAGTCAGCTGCTGTTTAAGCTCTTTGTCCTTGTGCCATATTTTCAAAAGATGTCACCCTTCATACAGTATTAGACAAATTAATGTGTCAACGTAAAAACGGGAGCCTGCACAGTAAATTGCTCACCGTGATTGAACTTAGCATCAGCAAATGTACTGCTTGTCAATCACAAAAAGAAGAGAATGTTTCTGAACACAGAAGTGGTAACATTAAAGGCCAAACTTTCTTGCCCTGCAAGGCACATTTTGTGACAAGTATGCAGATCACCGGTTACACCTCAGAGCCTAATACTGTATGCATCTTGATTTAACTTTGTTATATCTTTTACAGTTAGGCCAGTGTATTATAGACACCAATTATTCTCAAATCTACTGCTTCAAAGTCTACAGGCGGTACAAACACCACTCAGCTTTTTGCTCTCTGCTTGCCACATATACGTACCTCTGCCAAGCACCTTCCTTCCTTTATCCCTCTTTAACACGTTTGTTGCACTTACCGCCCACCCATCCTTACACACACACACACACACACACACACACACACACACCCATCCACACAAACAGGAGTGACCTTGCCTCCCTGGGGAAGGGCCATGTTTAATTGTTCATCAGCACTTTTCTCTGTGTTCCGCAGGCGGTGAATTAAAGGAGAGGAGGAGAAGGGGAGAAACGAGCAGGGAGGTAAGGAAGTTGATTCCCGGGAGGATTCCAGATGCAAGAAGAGAGCAGAACACGAGACAGGAGAAGAGAAGGAGGAGGAGGAAATCGAGGCATGTGCCTAATTGTTTTGGAAGCAGATGGAAAAACAATCAGGAAAACACATTCTCTAACTTAATCAACTCCAGCATAATGAGCATTTTGAGAATAAGCCCCACAGCGTTTTGAGTAATTGTTCCATGTATATGTCTCGTTAGATTCAGACTAGAGAGCAGTAGCACTGATATATTGTTAACAATATGGTGAGTAACTGGGAATGATATGGTATTTAAACCTTCATAAATCACAGTGAAACATTAAACCATTGCTTTAATGTTAAATATATTGGTCCTTCAGCTCTGTTGTGCCGTGTGTGCTGACTAATCGTGTGCTGACCAAACAGGGCTGTGATGTGTGAAGTGATATTTGCTGATTTATTTCCATCCCTCTTTCCTCTACACTTCTCTCCCGCTCTTTTTTTCCCATTTCACTCCCAACACCTTCTTTCACCTCGTCTATTTCTCCTCCTTCACTTTCGTTCTCCGTGTACCCCTTCCTCTTTTTTTACCCTCTTTTCCTGCTCCAGATCTCTGACTAGATGGGGTGGCAGATAGTGATGAGCCAGCAGTGGCCATGCTCGGCTGCTTTGGCTAATGGAACTCCACTGTCTCTTCAAGGCCTCACAATATAGTCTAGGACCAGAACCTTGTCTTTTTCATCTGAGTGTGGATGTGTGTGCGTGCATTTTCAGCAGCATGTCAAAGACTAGCACCTCTCAGCATGTTTAGGATCAAAGCGAGCTCGCAAAAACCGAGCAAGAGGTGAGAAACAGTGTGTCTTTTGATCTGATATAGTTAACATTTAAATGACTCTCCTAAGACAGGTGGGGCCTATTTCCACTGCTCTTGTCATTAGTTTTTACCCTGTATGGCCTTTAAAATGTCTATTCACATTTTGTCATGAAACCTCACTGTATTTATTGGTTTTTAATGTTATTGACCAACAAAGTAATTCATCATTGATAACCAGAAGGAAAATGATACATGATCATTCAGATTAAATGGAGAATTTAAATTTAATTTAGGTCTGGATGGACTCCTTACATGCCCTGTCATTTAAGGTGAAAAGCCATATCTTGGTGGGTTTGCAGTTGCGCCATACCCTTTCCATTTTCAGATTATCACTTGAAGAGCCCTATGTGAAGTGTTCAAAGCTTGGTATATTATTCTAAAGCCAACCCTGCTTTAAGTTTACCTGACCTGTCTGGTGTGTTTCCTGGTCTTCATGAAGATATTTGTTCACTGATGTTCTGTAACAGACCTTTCACAGAAAAGCAGTAATTATAGTAATAATTATTTACACACAGGTGTTTTCCAATTACTGCAGATTTCTGAGGGAAATTGGTCACATTGGATTTATTCAGGTAAAATGGGATTGAATGCAAATGCATGCCAGACCTTTCACATTTTGTTTTTATGGCTTTGAAATCGCATGTTAATTGTATGTTTTGGAAACCATGTTTCCCTTTCATTCCATTTGGGGTGATAGTGGCACAGGAGTTAGGGAGTATGTCCTAACCACTGAGCTATATTATACACTGGAGTGCTAATCACCGTCTGTTTGAACGAGTCGCTTTGAAGCCACCAGCCGCCATATTGGTACTCCCTATTTCCCCCCAGTAACTAGGGAATATGTGCGTTACAGCATCAAATAACGAGGATTTTCTCATGTTCAGGGCGGGCTTAAAACTTTTAAAATCAGAAATGCCATATACTTTTATGTTATGTTCTAAAACTATCACGTAATGAGAAAGTCATGTGCTGAAATATTTTGCATTTTATTCATTTAAATATATGTATTTAACATTTTTAAATATATAAATAACAATATACAAAAACATATATTTACATATGTGTATACATATATATACATATATACATAAACACATACTTATATAGACATATATATATATATATTTAATATGAATAACATGTAAAATATTTCAGCATCTAATTTCCTAGTAGTTGATAGTGTTATTACATCCACTGACTGTAGAATTACCTGTGAAACGTTTTCACACAGCCAGAAAACTGCTTGTTGTTGCAACCAAATCCTATGGGATTCTGTGAGAGTAGGGAGGAGCAAGATGGCGGCCAGTGACTTCAGTTTTTCGGTAAAATCAGCACTCCAGTGTATTATATAGCTCAGTGGTCCTAACCTTAGGCAAGACACTTCACCTGCATTACCTGCTGGTCAGAGGGCTTTGTGGCACTGATGTATATAGCCTCGCTCCTGTCAGTCTGCCCCAGGGCAGCTGTGGCTACAATGTAGCTCACCACCAAGTATGAATGTAACTCACCATGAGTGTGAATGTGTGCGTGAATACAAGTACAAGCCATTTACCATTCATTCCACTTCACAACAGTCTACTACAATGTTTTGGTTTGTCACATTTCATTTTTAAAATGCATTGAAATTTGAGGCTCTAAAGGAAGCAAACTGAAGAAAAAAAAAGTTTAAAATATGTCAATGCTTCTAAGAGATACTGTAACTGTTAGTTCAATCTAACACTTTAAATGCATTTGTTAAATGCCCAGTCACATAACTACAAAATGGAAAAGAAACACATTTGCATGTTTGAAAAGGATTTATAACTTTGAATCATGTTTCACTCTGTTTTTTTCCCCCCAATGTGCAATACGAGATTATCACTGACAAAGCAGCCACTGAGAGTTCCCACAGATTCAAAATGAAGCTTGTCCTGATGGAATGCTCTGCAGGAGACCCACTGAGACTGATGGAATGTTGTATTACCGTGATGGATTACTGCAAATAAGCAATACAGTAAATCAGCCAAGGTTCCAGTTATTAAATTCAAAATGTGTAATTTAAGACCCAAACAAATGCAAATTTTATTATATTGGTTACAAACTGTATGGTGAGCCTAACACATTTTCCTTCCCATCAGATTTTGTATTGTGGTATTTAATCTGGTTATTACTTAAAAGATTAAAACAAACCAAAAGTAAAAGTATCTAGTTCTATTAACGAAGCATTGCTCTTAATTTCTTGTATCATATAATGGACTCAAGATGGGAAGTAATGACGCATTGAGCGCTGCAAGCAGCTGTTAAGATTGGCTGCATGGATTCTTCAGAAACTAACTAGGTTCTGTGCCAATATACACGTGGTTGTAGGCATATGCAAACAAAATATTGAGTTAGCTGTGCAGCAAAAACAAAAAGGAAAAATACATCTTCAGTCCTGCACATTTAAAGTGCTATCTGTATTCAAAAAGTACTACAGAAATATATTTTAAAAGGCTCATTGCTCTCTGTACTTTCATACTTTTTCGCACCTTAAGTTAGGATGTGCACAAGAGTGTCAAGATAAATGGTTGTATGGAAACCTGACACAAAGATGACACTCTTTCAGGTTTAATGTTTTTTTTTTTTTTACTACTATGCTTGATATCCTCCTCATAGTGGCAAGATAAACTTGGCTCCACATCCAGCCTTTTCAGCAACAGTTATAGTAGTTTTGAACTTGCTAATCTTTGCTATGACTTTTCTGCTATGGCAAGATTATGTGAGTATATATTTTGTTCCAGCCAATTTCTTATGAAAATCAATACATTTCTGCTTTGCATTAATGGCATGTCCACTTTTCTTCCCTATTTTACAGAGTGGCTTGAGAAATCTGACTGACTCTGTCTTTTGTTTTGCTTGTATACATCTATGAAAGTGTGAATGTCACAGCAAAAAATGGGTGGAAATGCTGCCGGTATCAGTGTTTATGTCAGTTGCCACAAAATGAAGGGACTATATTTTCTGTTTAAGAACATATACATGTGTCTTTTGTTTTACTATATATGAATGAAATGTATGAAAAAAATTAACCCTAAACATTGTATCAACAAATGGATGGAAGCTGAAGCTGCAAATTCTTTTCCCCTAAAATTTTACAGTGAGAGACAAAACTGCCCTCTGGCTTTAATTAAGCAATTGTATATAATAAAGTGTGAGTGTATTTGTACAAAATAATATTTTGTATCACTGGTTGTGTTTGTAATATTTTTGGAGGACTTTCTATGCATTATTCAATTAAATATAAATTGTTGCTATTGGCACGACTGTGACTGAGCTGAGTGAGAGGAGTAAATAGAGCTTATGAGGGGATGCATCTAATGTTGTTTGTAAATCCAGTGAATAGGTTTATTGATTTTGTTTTGCTCTAGAGACTAATGAAATGTGTACGTGACAGCACAGAAACATATTCCAATTTAAATTAAGTGTAATTTGTTTGCATTTTTATATGTATAAATTGCCCTTGTATTAGCGAGAGAAACAACGGACCATCTAGAAAGTGTAATGTCTCGACTGAAGTTTCAGAAGGTGACAGAAACTATTTTAAGATGGGCTCAGCTGTAAACTACATCATATATAAAGCAACTTTCACAGCCACAATCTCAGTATTATTGAAAAGATAAAAGCAATACATCTGTACGTTTAGATAGTTGACACAGAATGGCATAGTTTCGAACTTTGGTTTCTTACCTTACTTGGTTTTATTCTGTGAGACCGCAGGAGCACAGTAGGTTCACACTAATTATTTATTGTTTTTTTTTTTTTTAGTTGTAGAACATTTATTTCGGTGTGTTGCAAAAGTATTCACACCTTTTGAACTTTCCCTATTTGTTACATCACAACCACAAGCTTCAGTTTATTGTTAATGTATGGGGTCACCTAAAATAAAGGGATTTGCATTTGTGAGGTGGAGGTAAAATAATACAAAAATAATTGTCACAATTAAAAATCTTAAAAGGGTGGTGAGCAAAAGCCTTAAGCCCCCTTAATAAAAACTTTACACAGTGGTTACAGTAGTCATCTTATGAGCGGATAGTTGTGGATTTGATTCTACCTTCTTTCTGTCACATGTTGATGTGCTCTTGGGCAAGGCACTCAACCCCAGGTTGCCTACTGATATCTTCATATCGATTTATGAATGTGTGTGCATTAGTGAGTGCAATTGTGTGAATGGGGTTCTAGTGTAAAGCGCTCGTAGTGGTCAGTTTGACTAGAAAAGCGCTATATCAATTGAGTCAGTTTACTATTTACAAACACCTTGCTCTACAATTACAGATGGAAGGCATTGGGGGATGTTTCTACCTGATTATACCTGGAAATGAGAGAGCCTCTGTAAACATCAATTTTTAAATCTCACCACAGAATTTAAACTGAATTTAGGTCTGAAATTAACAAAGACAAATGTGATTAGATCTAAACCATTCCACTGTAACTCTGGTTGTATCTTTAGGGCCTCTGTCCTTCTGGGAACCTATGTTCGACAGCAGACTTATTTCATGTAAACAAGATTAGATTGCAGCTGTATAAGCGGAGGAGATGGGAAGTCTGTCGTAGCCATGTCCATTTTTATGACAGCAACCTGTTGCGGAAGGTGCAAGAATAATTTCAGAGCTTTTTGAATTAATTGCGTATTGCACAATAGACAGGATCCTTTAGCGCAGTGCGACAGTGTAATTGTAGAGAGATTTTTCTTGGTGGCTGTTATAAACAGACAAACACATCATTTAACAGTGGCTTTTAAAGGGGAAAAGGTGGTGTTAGATAAGTAAAAAATGTTTAAGTTATTTGTATGATGGTTTGCTTTTTATTTTTATCATATTCAGTAAGAAGATTTGTTCAGCCCATTTTATTGTGAAGATTAGTTTTACTTTGAAAGGCTTGCTTCCTGTCAAGCCGTATATTGTATTAGAAAAAAACTCTGAATGGATTATCTAGACACGGAGCAATACAGTTTTACCGTGTAAACTGTGTATGACTTGAAAAAGGAAGAACTTAATTTTTTATTGATAAAGAATTTTTTTTGTTAAAATTCCCAGTTTGCACGCGTCCTTTACTTCCAGCGTCTAAGGAATGACACCGAAATTTGGATCTCTTGACATAACAAGTGCCTTTTTAAAATAAAGCACAATAATTAAAGGTTACCATTTTGTAGAATATTCTTGTATTTCACTTTTACTTGTCCCCATGTTCTAGTGGCTCCCGTGGAGGCTCTGATATAAAAGAAAAAAGTAAATATGAAATTATTAAAATGCAAAAAGACATACTGTAGAAAGTGATAGAAACATCTAACATGGACAATATTTACGCATTTAATTTGTCTGCTACTTATTTCCAGCCCTCTCTCCTGGCTTTAACAGACTTTGAGGTGTTCCCTGTCGTTTTATTTAATGACTCAAATTCAGCATAACCTTCCATTAGAAGCTTGTGTTCTGCTCGGGAGAAAAACTGTGGGCGTTCTTTGGCCATGCTGAACAGCCAATAGCAGCGCTGCTGATCAATGTTTCTACTATCGACACATTTCCCCTTTTAAACAAACGCATGCACACGCAGTTATCTCAGATAACTCAATGCAGCCATACTAATCATAAACAACAGGTGTGTTGGAAGAACCCAATTAGCCGGATCATGATTAGCCGGATGAAATCATCTTGGATGTCTCATTTGATCTCGGATGTTTTAAGCAATGTACGAAGAACGGACCCCAGAACTACGACTAAGACTAAAACTAATAATATGCCAGGGAAAACTAAAACAATAAACAAGCTAAAATAGAAACCAAACAAGACAGAACTCAAGACAGAAATAGAATCTAAGACAAGGAACTAAACTAACTAATCAAATAAACATAAAGCAAAACAAAACACAGAATATGACAAGAATATTTACTCATCAGTCAACTCTGTGGTCACACCTGAGCAATCTGCAGGTTTAGCATCCGCTTCAGTGAACACCAACCTTCACACTGTACTCCCTGTGATATTCCAGTCTTTTCTCTCTAGGAATATTTTTTTTTTTTTTTGCATTTTCTTTCACTAGACCTTGGAACATTCTTCATTGTTTCACCTGGAGCCATTAGTCGCATGCGCAGCACGTACTTCCGTTAAAATCGTAAATGAATATGAAAGGATTTATTTACTAACAAATTGAGCAAAAACAAAGCATAAAACACCAAAATAACAACTAATACGCCAGCAGGACATGATAATCTTTTATAAAAACTTTGTATGCAGCGAGAGTGAGCTACTGATGTATAAATCAAAAAGTCAAATCGCATGACTATGCACCTTTAAATAGTTTTTAATTATATTTCCACAAGAGAATCTTTTGTTTGTTCAAAAAGCAGTTCTATCAGAACTGTCTGCTGGTGGTAGGAGACAGACTACACAAATTAGTCTGTCTCAAATTACTTGAGATCAAAATCCATAAACTGCCCATTTAAGACAAAACTGCATATACCTGTTCTTTTTTTTTCTATTTTTATGTTCTAAATTTTCCTATTTTTCAGTCTGACTACCTCCTCTCCTCATCTTTTATGGTACAATTTTATTTCACTGCGGTCCATCCCTCCCTTGTATTTCTTTTGGTGATATGACACTTGTGAAGTCACTGGAACCACTGCCAAGCAGCATACACAGGCTCTTTTACAACTCATCCACAGTTTAATAGTAATTTCACACTCGAAAAAGGCAGCAATGACAATGTGCTCTCTGTGCATTCTAAGATCCAGAGGTTGTCGGATGACACAGTTGAAAACCTTAAAGACAGCTTGACTGGTTTTGATGTATGTGATTCTTTACTTTGGCTGTCGGATCCTTTGGTTAGTTAGAACCGTGTTAAAAGACAACCATTCCATGTGTTTCATGCTATAATTAAAATCAAAGCCGATACAATTCTTTCTACTTTCAGAGTGCAGCTAGATATCACACTGTTTGATTCATAGTATCACACGGTATTCAGGCTTGGAAAACTTGAGTGATTTATGGCCTCAATTTATTAGTCAAGTGGCCCAAAGTAAACAAATATGATGAAAAGTTCTTGATTTGTATTCTTGTTTGAAGTTTTATTTTCATCCATTCTGGCTCATTTTGATTTGTTTCTGCCAGACTTTGCGCTCCATGGATGCACTTGAATAAGATTTGTTTACTTTGTCACACTGCCTGCAGCACTTCTCTTCCATCCAGGTTTATTTCCCCATGTTGATAAGTAGGGAGATTTTTTTCCCTTCCTTCTCTCTCTTTGTTTTGGGGCTGACAGGGTTATTTGCAATGGAGCTTCATTTCAGTGCGTTCTCAAAACATAGAGTTTGATGCATACGATTTGAACTTGCCTGAGAGAAGGGGTGCAGAAATGTTTTAATTAGTGAGCAGGTTTTTTGTACCTTTGATTGACAGCCAGATAAATGCAGGGCTTGAGGCAGGAGAGAAAAGTGTGCCTGCATGAGTAAGAGAGTGAAAGGAAGATTCGTAGACGAGAGAACACAGCATTTTTTTGGCGAATGATAAAAGATTTTATTCCAACGATGGAAACTTAAAACTTAAAAGACCCCTGATTTGGAATAGTTGTTTATTCTGCTATAACCGGCATCTAATTGCTTTAAACATTATTCTATAAATATTACCTATTGTTTAGCAACTGAGCTACAGTTTGAAGGGAGCTGAAAATAAATTTAAAACGATATTACAACACAAACATAATATCCGATTGTTGTATAAGACCTTTATGGAAATAAAGTTTGTAACTATAAAACACACTCAAACCACATATCAGCATAGTATGATTTCCAGAAAGCTAGCGAGAGCTAGCCTCTTAGTTTGCTCTTTTACATTGGTCAAAGTTTAAAACAAAACAGTACAACACATTGAAAATAAACCTGGTCTGATCCGGAGAGACGTCATTCATTCCACTTTGGATGGTGCAGTTCTTCTTTCTAGGAATCTGGCCGGATTTATTAGTTATCCTAAATGCTGACAACCCTGGGTCCAGACCAGGAAGCAGAGCCGTAGTTTAAAACACTTCTCTGCAGCTTCTGTACTGTTACCCACCCATTACCCTATTGAGACAGTGTCTTTCCCACGGCCAAAACTGAACAGATCGAAAACAGATCTAAAAGGAACAAATCTAAAAATCTAAAAGCTCTGACCAACTCTCGACATTTTTCATAAAAAATGCCGCCAAACTCGCTAGAAATCTCTCATCTACCCAGCCGATCAGTACTTGACCGCGAGCGCCTGTTGGAGTTACGGTCATGTAGTGTTTTTGGACTTTTAAATACTACTACGCTCGACTGTTTACGTGGCTTCGGCGTGCTACGGGTACCAGTCCCGGAGGCCTGTGAAGCGGTGGAATCAACGAGCAGCTCACGCCGGTGGAGAGCGACGTGGAAGCAGTGTAGCCGGCTGAAGAAGCGCGGCTGCCGCGAGGCTTAGCAGCGAAGCTAAAGGCTAACCCATGCAGATCGCCGCTGCCGTCCATCTGGCTTTCCAACGTCCGCTCACTGGACAACAAAATAGACCATTTACAACTCGAGCTCTCTGCAAAGAGGGAATTTAGAGAATGCTGCACTCTGATTCTGACCGAGACATGGCTCAACTCAACAATCCCAGACCAAGCCGTTAGCCTGGAGGGGCTAGCTACTTTCCGCGCCGACAGAAACAAAGAACACAGCAGTAAGACCCGAGGAGGCGGACTCTGTGTTTACATCAATAACACCTGGTGTAAAAATGCTAGAATAATCACAAGTTTTTGCTCTCCGGACATCAAGACCCTGATTATTAGCTGCAGACCTTTTTATCTGCCTAGAGAGTTCACTGTTGTCATTATCACAGAGGTTTATGTTCCTCCGAGCGCTAATACAAAAGAGGCCATGAGTGTCCTCTATCGGAGTATCTCTGAGCTGCAGTCTGCACATACGTAGGGCGTTTTCATCATTGCTGTGGGTTTTCAACCAGGCAAATACGAAAACTGTTCTACCTCATTTCTACCAACATGTGGATTTTGCAACTCGGGGAGAGAACCCTCTAGACTTAGTTTATACAAATATTAAAGTCGCATTCAAGGCAGACCCCCCCCCCCCCCCGCCCCCACCTGGGCTCTTCAGACCATCTCTCCATGATGCTAATTCCTGCATACAAGCCCCTGCTGATCAGAGCTAAACCTGTAGTGAGGCAGGTGAGGGTGTGGACTGAGGGAGCAATGGAGGCGCTCCAGGACTGTTTTGAGTGTCCTGACTGGGACATGTTCAAAGCTGCAGCAACTTATGAGGACAAGATTGACATTGATGAGTACGCCATGACTGTCAGCCTACATCAACAAATGCATTGAGGACGTCAACACCACAAAGACCATCATCACCCGAGCAAACCAACGACCCTGGATCACTGTGGAGGTCCGTCAAGCGCTAAAAGCACGGAACTCAGCCTTCAAGTCTGGTGACAAGGAGGCGCTGAGGACATCGAGAGCCAACTTAAACCGTGCCATCAGGTTAGTGAAGCGGAACCACGGTCAAAAAATCCAGGAGCTTTTCCATGATGCCAGCAACACCAGGAGCATGTGGAAAGGCATACGGCACACTGAATACAACACGCCCTCCCCCCCGGTGGGTGAAGTTGATACTGACTTCCTAAACGGACTAAATAACTTCTTTGGGAGGTTTGAGGCACTAAACAGCACTCCAGCAGTGAAAGCTGTTCCCCATCAGGAAGAGGAGGTCCTCCGCCTTGACACTGCCGACGTGTGGAAGACTTTGAGGAGAGTCAACCCGCGAAAGGCCCCAGATTCTGACAACATACCTGGGTGGGTGCTCAAGGAGTGTGCAGGTCAGGATGCTGTTCCTGGACTTCAGTTCAGCGTTTAACACCATCATCCCACAGCATCTGGTGGGAAAACTGGAACATCTGGGCTTCAGCACACCCCTTCGCAACTGGCTGCTAGACTTCCTCACCAACAGACCTCAGTGTATATATATATATATATATATATATATATATATATATGCTTCCGATTGGCAAAATTATCAGACAGCATGGGATTAATTTCTACAGTTATGCTGAGAACACTCATCTATATTTATCCATAAATCCTGATGAATCCAATCAATTACTTCGACTAGATGCATGTCTTGATGACATCAAAAGCTGGATGACTTTAAATTTCCTGCATTTAAATTCTGACAAGACAGAAGTTGTAATCTTTGGACCAGAGTCCTTTAAAAAATAAAATTCTTAATCAATCACTTCATCTGGATGGCATTACATTGGCCTCTGGTAATAAAGTAAAAAATCTTGGTGTTATTTTCGACCAAGACATGTCTTTTAAATCCCATATTAAACAGGTTTCCAGGGTTTCCTTTTTTCACCTCCGGAATATTGCCAAAATTAGAAACATTCTGTCCAGGGGTGATGCTGAAAAACTAGTCCATGCATTTTTTACTTCAAGACTGGACTATTGTAATTCTTTACTATCAGGAAGTCCACAAAATGCAGTTCAAAGTCTTCAGCTGATCCAAAATGCTGCAGCAAGAGCTCTGATGAAAATCAACAAGAGGGATCATATTTCTCCAATTTTAGCTTCCCTTCTTTGGCTTCCTGTTAAATCAAGAATAGAATTTTAAATTCTCCTTCTCACGTATAAAGCCTTTAAAGGAGAAGTCCGGTCAAAATCAGAATTCAAACTGCTGAAAGTACTTTAAATATAAAACTACTACATACTGTGCAAAAAATTATACGTTTTTTTAATTATGAATAATTTTCGTTTAATCATGTTTATGTGGAGGAATACATCTTGGTCAAGAATATTACTGTCACCTCCCATTTTTTGACGTCACTCGGCGGACCCGCAGTTGAGCAAGTTTCAACGCTCTGTTTGTCACGGCGCACTATTTTCCAACATGGTGACGACTGGTGCTCTGTACGAAGCAGAGAGTGATGAAGTACTTAGTGACATTGATGGGAGTTCCGTGGAGCTATCATTATCTGATAGTAATATGGATTTTTTTAGAAGAGTTTCTTGACAGAAACCGGACTTTTGACGGAATCCAGCGTACCTATTTCCAGTGCAAACTCAGTCGGTTCCTACAGTATATATGTATACACGCGTGTGTGTGTGCGCGCGCTCCGCCGCAGCACGGCGCTGCAGCGGAGCGCGCGCACACACACACACACAGCGGAGGAGAGATCGCTGAAGTGACTTAAGTTATATATTTGCCCTCTAGTAAAAAGGGCAGGTGGTCATTATTGTATAAATATTAAAATATAAGAGCGTTCCAGCACATGCTGGGGCGGAGGGATACCACATCACATGTGGTATCCCTCCGCCCCTCTGCTCGGTGACCATCCCCGCAAATTCTAAAATAAAAAATAACTTACCGAAAATCCTCGCTCTCATGTCATGTTCAAAACATTCTTCTTCAAAATGGTCACTGCATATGACGTGTTTTCTCTCTGGCCAGAAGTTAGATGGCAAATCCGCTCTGTTCAAGTTGGCAATCCAGCAACGAGCCCGGTGGCTCATGAATCAGGAAGTTGAAATAAGCAATGTTTTTTCCACTTTTACCAGTTGTGTTGGAACATCCGATGGCCATGTACGTGGGCATTGTTGCTTCAGCAAAAGCTCTTGGGAATGTCAGCGGTGAAGTCCTCTGGAAATCCGAAAAAATTATTGATGATCGCAGCTATGTAGAACGGCTCCTATTGACTTTGCATGGAAAGCGGAGAGAAATGCTGTCGCCGCTTCCGCTTTTCCACGCCCCAGGATGTGATGTCAAACGCCCCTTACTGCCCAAATATGGGCAGTAATGTCAGCCCCCATACACAGTGATTCAGACGACAATTTATGTTTTTATTTTCTTATTGATTAAAGATAAGTTCATTAAATAACCACAAACGTATTAGTTTTAGTTATAGCTAATGATACCCTGATTTTTCCTTGTTGACCGGACTTCCCCTTTAATAATCAAGCTCCATCATATATCAGAGCTCTGATTACCCTGTATGTTCGTCTCTCTTGTTGTGTCTCTGCTCTGTCTTCTCAAACCCCCAGTCAATCAAGGCAGATGACAGTTCATACTGAACCTGGTTCTGCTGGAGGTAAAGGGGAGTTTTACTTTCCACTGTCCCATCATGCATGCTCGGTATGAGGGATTGCTGCGGGCGAAAAGAGAGCGATTGTAGCGTGGCCAGGGGCTTTATATAGTGCCCCCCCCCCCCCCGCTATGAGAAAAGTCTTGGGAGGGGTGACTGCAACAGTCCCCCACATCTATTGTGGCCTTAGATCAGCCTTAGAGTCTGGTCTTATGTTATTTTCCTGTTGACAGCACTGTGTGTTTTAAAAAAGTGTGTAAACCACTGTGTTTTTCACATAATTTAAGAAATAAGTAGCTGCTAAATAAATTGACTATAAGTGCCGTTTGTAATAACCTTCATAGCACCAGGAGTTTTAGCAGTTTGCTGTATGTAGTATACGTGTGTATTAACATAATGCCAATGAAGAATGCCATCAGAAATTAGCTTAGAAAAGCAATTGTTGCCGTCATCTGTAAAGGGATCTTCAAACAATTTGAAGCCGGTACAGTGAAAAACATTGTAGTTTCAGTAATGCCATGTTTAGATAACTTGTAGAAGTCAGGTAGCAAAATATCTGCCTCTGCTGGTCCCATTTACTTTGAGCAAAGGAAAAGTTCATGAAAGCACAATTAGAAGGATGCTGAAAAAGACTTATTGGAAAAGTTTGGAGAAGAAACCCTATTTTTTGTGATATGCCAGCAGGTTCTAGCCTGGCAAAGTTGCCACTGAATTAACGGTTTTCTAAAAACCTCTGTGAAATGTGCGTTAGAGAGATGAGACAACAGTGGAGATGGCTGGACATAGTGCACTATTCATGTTTAAGGAGAACCAATCACAGGGAATCAAATATAGAATCAGCTTTACTAGCAATGTTTGTGGGCACAAACACAGGGTGGCCGCGGGTCCTTAAAAAGTCTTAAAAAGTCGTAAATCGATTTTCCTCAAAATAAGGCCTTGAAAAGTATTAAATTGTCTTAAATTAATTTTGCATGGGTCTTAAATATTGGTGTGTCACGTCACCGTGAAAATACGGGCAATCTGTTCTGCTAGGTCGAATATTTTTTTCCGGTAGCCTATGCACTGCGTTGTCGATGGCCGTTTCTCAATTTGCGTTCTTGAGCAGGATCGTGTGCTCGTGACACGTCATCAGCCACAGACCGAGCACTGCCGGCGCGGTACGTCACCATCTTATGAGCAACGCTCCTTGCCTCTAAGGTAGGACAAATGGTGTGAGAGCACACGTAGCAACCAGCCGTTACACATGCAACAGAAACAACGATATGACCGACTTTTCAGCTGTTAAACTATCGCAAGAGGATGTCCAGGCGCCCATTTTACTGGTAGAACTGTGGAACAACATACCAACGTTCAGCTCAAACGATGGATTGAGTGTCGAGAGCTTAGAAAGACTGGAAAACGGGCCGAGTTGATACAACGGTAAGTCAATGTTTTTCTCCTGCTCGGCGATCATGGCGTCATCGGCCGTTTTTTTTTTTCTCTTTGTAGTCACCGCCCAGAAATCGGTATAAATTGTCCGGCCCGCCGAAAATTGTCCGGCCCGCCGATCGGTATAATCGTGTGAATCGCCCGGTGGACGGGCCGGGAAAATGCGTGACAGCACCACAGGGGTGCGCGAACCCCGCCGGCCGGTCGGCCGGTGTCGCGGGAGCGCGCCTCGCTCTGTACAGCTGAATATCGACGAAGAAAACGAATTAAATGTGACCAACGGAGTTACTTGTTCTTATATTAGTGATATCAAAACGTTTGAATATACCTCATGTGTGAAAAAAACGGTGTTTATTTGGCAGATTCGTTTTCAAAAGTACGGGTGTAATGAACACCATTAAATCCAAAGTTTTTATTTGAGGTACGGCTGATTTATTTGTTGTGGTCTCTCGTCATTCCCATACAACAATAAACCGTGAGAACCGACGTGAGTTTTGAAACTGCAAAGCTTTGTCTTAAACGGAAGATCAGACTGCTTCTACAGTAAACAGCACAGCGTTCATAGACCAGTGTGATGCATTCGCCACTGTTAGAAAGCTATGGTGCATTCAGGGGCATGGGACATTTCAAACTTACAAAGAGACATAAAACGGAAAAGAACTTAACTTATACAATAATGTATTTTCCCAGAAAATAGCGTGACCTTTCTAACAATACTTAATGCTCTATACTTGTATTTATGATATTGTTTTTGATTATGCACATCTGCTAGGTTTTTATTCTGAAAATTCTATAATATTACAACAGCAAATTATCAAAGTTCTTCAAAAGCCTGTTTAAAAGTTCCAAATTGGGCTGCAGATCATACAGCAACAATTGCCCTGTCATTGTTTTAACGGGCAGAATTTGCATTTGCTGACCCTTATCCTTTAACTACAGATGGATATACAGGCATAAAGTCATACAAGTGCCAAACCCTCATAGATAGCAGGGGGGTGCGTTTTTTGGCAAATGGCCGCCGAAAAATGCACCCCCTATGTTTTTAATCTAAAAATTGTCCCAGACTCATGAAATTCATACTGGTAGCTTAGAACACATTTGTAAACATGTAGGAAATGTTTAATCAGCTACAAGTGTATATTTCAGTAAAATAGCAGGGGGTGCGTTTTTTGGCAAATGTACATGTAAATGTATAACACCTGCACTGCAGCGGTGGCCTATAGGGTAGTTCATTGTTATTGTTTTGATGCGGGTTTTTCGCGAATGCGCGCCGGACTGGTAGGCAAAAGGCGAACACAATGGAGGACGCAAACAGAGAAACTGACGAGTTCTCCACGTATTTTTCTTCTTTAGATAACATATCACTAGATCGTTTTAAGAGTAAGTTGATGGTTGATGGTATCAGATTGCCAGATCCACACAGCAAAAGCCTGAAGGGACGGAGGAAGTCTGTGAAATGCTGCCTAGTGTTCCGTACCGCGACATACAGCTGCCTTATAAACACGCAGGCCAGTACAGACGAGAGAGCACGAAAGCCCCTGAAACCACTGGACGGCTACAAATATTTTATATCGGGAAAAAGGCTCCAGCAACCCCCGCAACCCCTGTTTTATTTATTTTTGTTCTGAAGGAACAGTATTTTATATATTTACTTGATTTTATAAGCATTTGTTCATGGGACTGTAATGACATGTTTGTCTTTTCGCATTACACACATTTAGTCGATGTTCCTAAACTCAACAGTCATTTTGATTTGTATTTCCATCGTACGTTTGGTCTTAAATTTCATTTAGAAGTGGTATTAAAAGGTCTTAAAAAGTATTAAATATAACTTGTTTATACTTGTAGACACCCTGAAACAAGATATTTGTCTTTGGTTTTACACAATCTCAGGGTGCAGTTATTAAATTCAAATATAGAACATTTAGAGTAGATAAACCAGTAAAAGAGAACAACCAATATGTACTTGTGTGTATATGCAAGCACAATTTTTAAATACATTTGTACAAATACATCATTCTAACTATCAGTCACAATTAGGGATGGGAATCGAAAACCGGTTCCTGTTCAGAACCAGTTCCGTGTGTTCCAATTCCATGGCACCGTTTGGCAGCTCGCTTAACGATTCTCTTATCGATGCCAGGCAGCACCAGAGCCGGGCAGCACGACTTACGTCACGTTTTTTACACAAGTTATGCACACGGCATTCAGTAAGCAAGTACGAAGTGACTAGGCGTAAGTCTAGAAAAGCAAAACAAAAAAAATGGCGCCCCATCGGGTAAAGCGATCGAAAGTCCGGTCAACAAGGAAAAATCAGTGGATCATAAGCTATACCTAAAACTAATATGTTCGTAGTGATTTAATGAATTTAGCGTTAATCAATGAGAAAATAAAAGCATAAATTGTCGTCTCAATCACTGTGTATGGGGGTGGCCATTATTGCCCGACATCACATCCTGTGATGTAATGTCGCGGTAAGGCGCTGCACTCTACAACAACAATTATTTCGGATTTCCAGAGGACGTCACCATTGAAATTCACGAGAGCTGTTGTTGAAGCAACAATGCCCACGTGCATGGCTGTTGGATGTTCCAATACATCGTGTAAAAGTGGAAACATTATTTTTTTCACCTTTCCGATTCATCATCCATCATGGGCTGTTTTGTTGGATTACCTACTTGCCAACTTCTTCTGGCCGAACTTCTGGTCAGAGAGAAATCACGTCATCTGTAGCCAACATTTTGAAGAAGAATGTCTTCAAGATGACATTGTCATGATTTGGGTTCTGTTTCAAGTTTATTTATTTGATCAGCTATCAGGTTTTGGATTCTTCAGCTTTTGTACTGTTGTAGGTTATCCGGTCTATGTTTATTGTTTTGGTTAAGTATCTTATTTCTGCCTCTGGGTTTATTTCTGTTTTGAATTCCAGTTTAGCCTTTTTACTTCGTCAGTTATCTGGTCCCTGTATTAGTTCTGATTTTAGTTCTGTGATCTAGTGTCCTGTCAGTTCTGTATTGCTCCCGCCTTCGGTTAATTACTTTCAATTCCGCTCACCTGTTATCCGTCTATTTAAGCCTCACTCCCTCCTTAGTTAGTTGTCGGGTCGTCGTCAATTCATACCATGCGTGCATCCCCTGTTTCCTGGTAGGAGCTCCCAGCGTCCGTTTTTGTAACACGTTTTGTATTTTTCTGCCCAGTTTCTGTTTGCCTGTCAAGTATCGTCTGGATGTCTGCCTTACCCCTTTTTTGGATCCTGTCTGTTTGCCCGTTTTCATTCCCTCTAATAAATCTCCGTAAAGAGCATTCCTAGTGTGTTGGTTGAATTCTGGATTCATCTCCCTTCTGTTATGATATATTTTTCTGGGATGAACCCGGACACAGCACGCACACACAGAGTCAGTTCTTATGAGTGAGTTTTATTGAATAGTTTGGAAGATGGAGGATGAGACCAGAGTCTTTCAACGGACGGAGGTGAAGGGTGTAGAAGCTGGCTGGCAGGAGGAGTGTGGAGAGACTGACCGGGAGGAACTCTGGAGCCGAGCACTGGAGAGCAGGACATCTGAGCCGAGCAGAGGCGAGCAGAGCATCGGAGCCGAACCGTGGCGAGCAGAACCTCAGAGCCGAGCAGGTCATCAGAGTCGAGCAGATCATCAGAGTCGAGCAGAGGCGAGCAGAGCATCTGAGCCGAGCAGAGCATCAGAGCCGAGCAGAGGCGAGCAGAACGTCAGAGCCGAGCAGATCATCAGAGTCGAGCAGATCATCAGAGTCGAGCAGAGGCGAGCAGAGCATCTGAGCCGAGCAGGTCATCAGAGTCGAGCAGATCATCAGAGTCGAGCAGAGGCGAGCAGAGCATCTGAGCCGAGCAGAGCATCAGAGCCGAGCAGAGGCGAGCAGAACGTCAGAGCCGAGCAGTGGCGAGCAGAGCATCAGAGCTGAGCAGAGACGAGCAGAACCTCAGAGCCGAGTAGTGGAGCACAGGATGTCCGAGCCGAAGTGGAGGGCTGAACGTCCGAGCCGAGCGGTGGAGGTCTGAACGTCTGAGCCGAGCGGTGGAGGTCTGAGCGTCTGAGCCGAACGGTGGAGGTCTGAACGTCTGAGCTGAATAGTGGAGGAAACAAAACTGTCGGAAAGTCTATGGGCTGACTGAAACAAGACCAGGTGAACGGAGTCTTCAGGCTGACGGGTACAAACGGAGCTGACAAGAAAAACTGGCAGGGACTGAGCGGGAGTGAACGCTATGGACCGGCGACGGGAAACAGAAAGAGGTGAGTCTGATAAAGCGGTGGGAACAGGTGGAAGCAGTTGTGGGTAAATTGCAGCCTGCCAGGTGAAACTGATCAGGCTGCGCAGGAACAAGAGAGAGGGAGAGAGGCTCAGCATGCAGCCAATAAGCTGCATCCTGACAGTACCCCCCCCCCAAGGCCGGACACCGGACGGCCCAGAATCCCCACGCCGGGCGGGTGGAGGGGGCCCAGGAAGGCGGGCAAGAGTCGAAACCGAACTCTGAGGGACCAAAGAGCCTGCAAACACAAAAGGGGCCAGAGAATACGGGGAACCAAGGAGCAAGAGAACACTGATGTGCCAAAGCATAATCAGGGGGCGGCACATCAGGGAAAGGCACGAACGCTTGACTGCGCCGGGGGAAAAGCGAGTGCTTGGCAGCGCTGGGGAAAGAGCGAGCGCAACACAGCGCCAAAGGGAAGGAACGGGCGCAACACAGCGCCAAAGGGAAGGAACGGGCGCAACACAGCGCCAAAGGGAAGGAACGGGCGCAACACAGCGCCAAAAAGGGAAAGAACGGGCGTATGGAAACGCCAAAAAGGGAAGGATCGGGCGTATGGAAACGCCAAAAAGGGAAGGATCGGGCGTATGGAAACGCCAAAAAGGGAAGGATCGGGCGTATGGAAACGCCAAGGAGAAACAACGCCGATGCGTGAGAGGAGCGCTGGGGCCCAAGGAGCGAGATCGCCGGGGCGTGAGGGAAACGCCGAGGCGAAACGGACGCATGACAGCGTCAAGGGGAAAATATAGGCGTACGAAAACGCCAAGAGGGAAGAACGGACGTACTTAACGCCAAAGGAAAAGAACGGGCGTACAAAACGCCAAGGGGAAAGAACGGGCGTACTTAACGCCAGAGGGAAGAACGGGCGTACTTAACGCCAGAGGGAAGAACAGGCGTACGACAACGCCAGAGGGAAGAACAGGCGTACGACAACGCCAGAGGGAAGAACAGGCGTACGACAACGCCAGAGGGAAGAGCAAGCGTACGACAACGCCAGAGGGAAGAACAGGCGTACGAAAACACCAAGGCTCAACAACTCCTGCTGGAACACGACTGGTGTACAGAAACGCCAGGGGAAAACCCGCCGGGGCGTGAGGGAAACACCGGGGCTTGGGGAAGAGAACGCCGGGGCGTGGGGAGAACGCCGGGGCGCGAGGAAGAAGAATGCCGGGGCGCAAAGGGAACGCCGGGGCACAAGGGAAACAGGAATATCTAAAACACCAGGGAACAAGAACGGAGGGCGTACTAACACGCCGGGAAACCGAGAATCAGAGGGCGTCCTAGCACGCTGGGGAACACTAAATCTAAACGCCAGGAAAACAGGACCTAAACACCAGGGAACTAGAGGGTGAGCTAGGCAGCAACAGGCCAAGCGCGCCAGAGGGCACAGACAGCGACTTAAGCACCGGAGGGCTCTGGCAGCGACCTGCGTGCGCTGGGCAGCGACGGGTTGGCGCACCAGAGGGCTCAGCCGGCGACATAGGGGCGCCGGAGGGCTCTGGCAGCGCCTAAACAAGGGAACAACAACAAGAGGGTGAGCTAGGCAGTAACAGGCCAGGCGCACCAGAGGGCACAGACAGCGACTTAAGCACCGGAGGGCTCTGGCGGCGACCTGCGTGCACTGGGTAGCGACAGGCTGGCGCACCAGAGGGCTCAGCCGGCGACATCGGAGCGCCGGAGGGCTCTGGCGGCAACCTGCATGCGCAGGGCAGCGACAGTCTGGCCCACCAGAGGGCTCAGCCGGCGACATGGGTGCGCCGGAGGGCTCTGGCAGCGACCTGCACGCGCCTAAACAGGGGAACAACACAGATACACTAGGGCAAGACAGAACAAAACAACTACGGAGGGGAACTAAACTAACCTAAACAGGGCAAAACATACAACGAAAACAGGAGAAGGGTGTAGGGACCTAGAAAGCGCAGGGACCTAGAGAACGCAGGGACCTTTAAGAGCGCTGGACTCCATCCAACGCAGGAACCCATACAGCGCAGGAACCCATAAGGCGCAGGAACCCAGACACCTAAATACTAAGGGGGAAAAAAAAATAAAGACAAACAAAACTTAAGAAAAAACTAATACAGAACCAGACTAAAACTATAGGACTAGGACAGAAACTACAGGGGCTAGACAGGGACTACAGGTGCTAGACGAAACTACAGGGTTCAAAACTAGAACAGGAACTACAGGGTCTAAAACTGAAACTCAAAAACAAAACTCAGAAGACTAAAGGCGAACCTAGAATACTAAATCAGAGCTATGGCTAAAACAAGATGACGGAGAACAAAAAAAACCCGAACTCGCTGACTAAGAAAACCAAAACTAGACTACTAAAGAAAAACCCGAATGACTAGAATAAACCTGGAACACAAAACCCGGACAAAAACAACAAAATAAAACACAATTCTCAATAGCAACATAATTCTCAAAAAATCCTAAGTAAACCAAAAACTAAGGTTGAGCCAAAACAAAAGAACAGATGGCGGAAATAATTCTTCTAAAACAATAAAAAAAATATACAAAAAGACTAGAAGCAAAAGCAGAACTAGAACACAACACCAAAAAACAACTCCAAACAAAAACCAGAAGGCGCTGGGCAGCAACGTCTGAGTATGCTGGGCAGCAGCAAAAGTTAGCGCTGGGCAGCGACGGCGAGGAGCGCCGTCCTTAATGCTGAGCAGCGGGGAAGGCGGACCAGGAAAACAGAGTCAGAGGCGGGGCGTCGCGGATGCGACCCCGGCAGACGAACCAGGAGCGTGGCGTCGCAACTCAGCGACCCAGGCGAGGCGAGACGGGAACGTGGCGTCGCAACTCAGCGACCCAGGCAAGACGAATCCAGGAGCGTGGCGTCGCAACTTTGCGACCCAGGCGAGGCGAGACGGAAACGTGGCGTCGCAACTCAGCGACCCAGGCAAGACGAATCCAGGAGCGTGGCGTCGCAACTTTGCGACCCAGGCGAGATGAACCGGAGGCGAGGCAGATCCTACCAGCTTCTACACCAGGCTCTGTGCGTGCTCGGGTTCATCCCTTGGCCGGTCCATAATGTTATGATATATTTTTCTGGGATGAACCCGGACACAGCACGCACACACAGAGTCAGTTCTTATGAGTGAGTTTTATTGAATAGTTTGGAAGATGGAGGATGAGACCAGAGTCTTTCAACGGACGGAGGTGAAGGGTGTAGAAGCTGGCTGGCAGGAGGAGTGTGGAGAGACTGACCGGGAGGAACTCTGGAGCCGAGCACTGGAGAGCAGGACATCTGAGCCGAGCAGAGGCGAGCAGAGCATCGGAGCCGAACCGTGGCGAGCAGAACCTCAGAGCCGAGCAGGTCATCAGAGTCGAGCAGATCATCAGAGTCGAGCAGAGGCGAGCAGAGCATCTGAGCCGAGCAGAGCATCAGAGCCGAGCAGAGGCGAGCAGAACGTCAGAGCCGAGCAGATCATCAGAGTCGAGCAGATCATCAGAGTCGAGCAGAGGCGAGCAGAGCATCTGAGCCGAGCAGGTCATCAGAGTCGAGCAGATCATCAGAGTCGAGCAGAGGCGAGCAGAGCATCTGAGCCGAGCAGAGCATCAGAGCCGAGCAGAGGCGAGCAGAACGTCAGAGCCGAGCAGTGGCGAGCAGAGCATCAGAGCTGAGCAGAGACGAGCAGAACCTCAGAGCCGAGTAGTGGAGCACAGGATGTCCGAGCCGAAGTGGAGGGCTGAACGTCCGAGCCGAGCGGTGGAGGTCTGAACGTCTGAGCCGAGCGGTGGAGGTCTGAGCGTCTGAGCCGAACGGTGGAGGTCTGAACGTCTGAGCTGAATAGTGGAGGAAACAAAACTGTCGGAAAGTCTATGGGCTGACTGAAACAAGACCAGGTGAACGGAGTCTTCAGGCTGACGGGTACAAACGGAGCTGACAAGAAAAACTGGCAGGGACTGAGCGGGAGTGAACGCTATGGACCGGCGACGGGAAACAGAAAGAGGTGAGTCTGATAAAGCGGTGGGAACAGGTGGAAGCAGTTGTGGGTAAATTGCAGCCTGCCAGGTGAAACTGATCAGGCTGCGCAGGAACAAGAGAGAGGGAGAGAGGCTCAGCATGCAGCCAATAAGCTGCATCCTGACACCTTCAAATTCGTGACAGACATGAGAGCGAGACTTTTTGGTAGGTTTTTCTTTTTCATAATGTAGAATTTGCCAAAACATTTGTTTACCGACCAGAGGGACGGAGTGATATGACACACTTGGAAAAAATGCTCACTCTTGCGAAGCCCACGTATTTTATGCGACTTTGGTCTTATTTTTTCTAAAGTGGCTTGTAAATTTCATGAGTTGTGGGGTTGCAGTTTTTTGGGCTTGTTTCTGAAAGTGAAGTCACTTGTTTGGGCTCTAAACTAAGTGACGCTGAAATATCCCTCCGCCTCATAACGCGCTGTGGCTCATCCTGACATGAGCAGAGTAAACTCAGAAAGAGCCGCTCTGCCTGTATTTTCTGCCGTTTACGGTTGCAATAACTGATGAAAGTAGATTAGGCGGTGCAGATCACCAAACTCATCTTTAGAACCAATTGAGCAGAGATTGGTTCTAAAGATGAGTTTTATACTCATCTTATAACATTGCAGAACCCAACCCATAAACCGTACTTTAATGTTTATTTGTTGTCTTTTTATGTATCTAAATTGTAAAATGAGTATTACTTTAAATTCAAATGCTTAATACCATGTACATTTTTGTTTAAGACTTTAAAAAAAATTTCCCCAAATTGGAATCGATAAGAGAATTGATTAGGAATCGAATCGTTTCACAGAATCGATAAGGGGATTGGAATCGTGAAAATCTTATCAATTCCCAACCCTAGTCACAATGGTGAAGAGAGACAATTTGAGCTTGTTTTGCAGCCATAGAACTTGGGTACCTCACAGTCAGTTGCTGAAACTGGGTCATCAAAAGGATACTGATCAAAGGATGGCAGTAGATCTCCAACAATGTGGCTGTGAGTTAAACTAACTAGTTTTGCAATGACCGTAAGTCCAGAAGTCAACTTGTGGAAATGCTGTTGTGAGACAACTGGATTGAGAGATGTGCAGAAACAATAGTCTGAAAACCACAATAAACCATAATATTAGAGTGGGCTAAAATTATTCAACAACAAACAGAGAGACTGGTAAAATCTGATAAATAAAACAACTGCCTTCAAATCACCACTGCATTCTTTGACTTTATTTTTGTTCAGTAATTTAATGGTACTGTCTAGTGTTTGTTTTGGCACACTTAAAGTTAGCTCTAAATGTTTTTAGAACTGGGCAAAGATTAGATACATTTTATTATGCTCTGATAAATAAAATAAATGAAACTTGAAAGTGGGTGTACTTTTGTTTCACCATGACTGGGTTAACATATTGTCCATTTGATCAAAATATTTAAAATAGTGTCTTTTGCACAAGGATTTTGTATGGGTATGTGTAAATAGCTGTTTATAACTACTGAGAGATTATGTAAATTAATAAATGGTATAGTGGCCTTGACGAGCATTATTACAAATGTTATTTATTAAACCTTTATTCAACTAGATGAAAGACCAATTGAGATCAAGGACTCACAGGGGTAATCTGACCAATAAAGGCAGCAGCACACATAATGTTAGATAAGAGAGACAACAACAAAATAATGACTAAGATATATACAGTATTGGAAATTTAACAAATAAAATGCAGGAGTTATAATTATAATGACAGTTATAATTATAATTAGTTAAAAATTTGTAATCATATAATAAAGCTCCAAAATATTTTCTTAAGCCTTTATGAATAAAAACCCATACTTTGAGGTGAAAAACCAAATAGAGAAGGAAATTGGGTAAAGGTGACAGGTACAACAAACAATATATTTGTGTTTGGTCACCTTCAGACCGTAGACATATTTACATTTTCCTCACCAGAGACTTCATATCACTTCTGGAAAACTTTGGATTTGATCAATTTACTAACTTTCCCTTGCAAATTAAAGGTCATATGCTGAACTTAATATATTGTTCTGGCCTCAACCCCTTGCAACTTTTGAGATGGTGATCTCTAAATAACTGATCATTTCCTCCTTTCATTCAACATTTGTCTCTTTCTCCATAACTAAGACACCACATCTTATCTCACTCAGGAATATTAAGGATATTAACCTGGATACCCTTTCCTCTCATATCCTCAGATTCTGTGATTCCAGATTATTTTATCACCCCTGATGAGTTTGTGTCTTAGTGTAATAATGTTAAATAATAGCAATAACAATATTTTACTCCGGTGAAAAGCCAAACCATTGCCTTCTCCTATTCTGCCCCTGGTTAACCCCTGATCACTGGTCCATTAAAGCTTAATGTCGTCAACTTGAATGATTACAAAATACAACTGGACTAACAATCCACAAAGAAATGTACAAAACTCAAATAGCACAATATAAGGAATGAATTACTCAAACTAAATCCAGCTACTATTCTGATTTAATTGGTTACAATGAAGGTAACTCCAGGACTTTGTTTTCACTGTTTAACACCTCTTTCGAGTGTAATGATTCCTGTCTGTTCCTGCCTTTAACTCTGCTGCTACAGTCCCATGACGTCACTCCCCGCTACTTGAGATTCACCATCAATTAGATCTGGGTGATTACACCTGGAACAGTTCTGATTAGTAGGAGCTGTTGCACCTGGAAGGTGCAATATATATTCCTTGCTCTGCCTGTGTGTTATTGCCAGATTCTTGAAAGCCATTGAGCGAGAAAACCATCCAGTGTTCCTTGATTGATTGACTTGTCTCATTCCTGTTTCTCCTGCCTGCCTTGCCCCTGCCCCCTGTTTGGCTTCTGATCTCTGGACACAGACTTCTCGTCTTGCCTATTGACCAAGCCTACCTGCCTCTGCTCTTGTTTGTATTCTCATGATCATCTGTAACAAACCAAGTCTGGACCTCGGACATGCCTCCTGTCTCTGCCCTGCTTGGAAAGCTCTGCTCGGTGTGTGTGCGCCGCCTGTTACAGATTCTCTGGCCTGGACCCCAGACTACCCTCTGGCCAAGCCCTTCTGGATACCTCTGCCCTGTGGACTGCTCAACTGTGTATGAGCCCTGAACTGCCTGTGACACTCCTGCTAGCTCTGTACTTCCTAGCATTACCACAGACCGAATCAGTCACCAATGATTTGGATCAGGGCTGAGCAACTTGGAGAGGAGAGCGGGTCACAGAAGAGAAGAACTGAATAAGGGTCTGAAGAATGTGGGCTCTCACTTTTATCTGTGTGGAGTGGTCCCCAGCTGGCATCCTGCTGAGAGAGAGAGAGAACGGGGCTGTGTTCTCACCCTTGTGGCTGAATGGTCAGATTTTACTCTCATTCAATCAAACCATTTTGATGATCATGGTAATAATATCACAACAGCTGTAAAATACAGGGTTTAATGAAGTTAATCATGTACTGTTACAATGCAGAAATAATTAGTTCCAAACTTTTCAAAATTTAAAACTTTTTATAATAGACTATTTTTGTCAGATTTTTGGTAACACAGACAAGAGCTCGGGAGATGCATAATGAACTGCAGAGAATTTATTAAATCCATGACAATGAGTTACAGGTAGACAGGAAATGAGGAACCAGGAATGGCAAAATGACCAGAACAGGGTATAATGGCGGATGAAGACGGAGGACCTGACAATGCGTGTGACAGAACTGGCTGAATTTATAGGGGAAAGACAGAGGGAATTACAGGTGGATGAATTAGGCACAGGTGAACCGAGAGAGACAATTAGGCTGCGGGATAGGGGGAGAATGAACTGGCAAGAGTAGGGGAATAACAGAACCTAACAGGGAACAAGACAATGGCCAGACATGGGGAATCTAACTAAAAAGGAACAGATCTAATAGATCTACAGAGCGATTAAGGAACAGAACCTAACAAAAACAGGTGCTCAATCTAATAGTACAAGAATACACTAATAATACAAATTATTATCAGAAATACACTTAAAAAGGCAAGCAGAAAATAAGGCTCTAACAGAACTGCTAAAAATAATAAAGAACATTTGCTAACTAAACAGGAACTGAATCTAACAGATGTCAGAATAATCTATTAACATAAATATTGAACAGAAAACTAAAGAGACTACAAAAATGAGGATACAAGGTTGAGTAATACAAAAGGTGTAATACATAAACAGAGTGCAGGATCCCCAGGGAGCTACAGTAAACAGTCAAACTCCTGGGGATCCTGACACTTTCAAATTCAAAACGACAATATATCTTACCATCTCGTTAAGAATGGGCTGGGTACATCTGAATGGTTTCATGCTATTGTTCAGTGACAAGTAAATTAATTATAGGCCTAAGCTTTCTGTTTGTAGCTTCTGACATCTGATTAAGTTATTAACAATTAACCATTACATTGCGTGAGATTATCTTCCCAGATTAAAAACAACCAATTTGTAGAAGCAGTTCTGTTTCTGAAGTTCCAAGGACATATTTTGTACATGATTTAGTTCAAAAGATAACAGAGACAGAAATTGAAGATACGAAAAAGAGAAACAAATGCCTTAGGAGTTGTGTGTGTGCATGATTTGTGGTTCAGCTATCTGCATCTCCTGGTATTCGTAAACTTTAGACAGTCATGTGACAGTCCATGCATTTAGATTACAAAAGTTTGTTGAATTCTCCATGTTATGACATTTTTGTTATATCAGACTGTTTTGTAATAGTTATAAAGTAAAATGACCCTGGCAGGTTATGAAAGGTTAATGAAAATTCACATCACTGATATTAACTTTATTTCTCCCTTGTACAACACCTCAGAGACATGCAAAGTTATTTTTTACATTTTCTTGCCACTAATAGTTGCCACTGAAACAATTTTAAGCGGCCATTCAAAATTGCAATACATTAAAATATATTACTATTTAATATAACTGCAAACTATAAATCAAAATGATTATAAAAAAATTTCCATTATACTTAAACCAGTATCACTGATGGAGATCATCTATCTATCTATCTATCTATCTATCTATCTATCTATCTATCTATCTATCTATCTATCTATCTATCTATCTATCTCTATATATATATATATATATATATGTATGTATATATATATATATATATATATATATATATATATATATATATATATATGTATATATATATGTGTGTGTGTGTGTGTGTGTGTGTGTGTGTGTGTGTGTGTGTGTGTGTGTGACAGAGAGAGAGAAAGAGAGTGAGAGTGAGAATTAAAATATAAATGTAGCTGCATAAGTCTTTCTCAGCCCATCTTTTCCAGTGTAAATTGAATGTATACATCTATTAGAGGGCAAATGTAGATGTGAACCAGTAAAATTGACACCACAGGTGGGGATTGATCTAACAACATCAGGACTATCAACTTATTATGTTTACACACTGAGCTCCACATGTGGTCCTGCTGAACTGCAATGTCTTGTTAACCAGAAAAAGCTGTGTGTCAGCTGTCGTTGTTCTCTCTGATGTATATTTAAAAATACTACATTCCTTAACAAATACAAATTTAACTTAATTCATCATAGTTTCCCAAAGACATTTTATCAGTACACTATTATCTTGATGTATAAAGATGCACGTTTTAAATCAATAGTATGGATTGCAGGTGCCTTTCTCCAGCTGTCAATGGGTGAGAGGCGGGGTCTGCTCAGCTCCATTTATGTTAATTAGTCTCCCTCCCTCAGTTTCCCTATGCTCCTCCTGCCCTAGCCTCCTACATCAACTCTTGATCAACACACCTGGATCCAATGTCATTTTTCACTTGTCCCTCGGTAAATATGCCATGGGCTTTCATTGTTCATTTCTGGATTAATCCCTTACCCTGTTCACTTCCTGTCCTGAACCCTGGTTATCTGTTGTTCTGCTTGTTGCTCTGTCCATGTTCTATGCCCTGATCTCCTTGTGCCACACCATCTGTAAGTTTTGGCTTTTGTTTATTAAATCCTGTTACTCATGATGCCTCTTCCAAACACCCATCTAAACTTTGGTCTTGCAAAGAACCAACCAAACCTCACAACACATTTAAATGACCCTAAAAGTTACTAGATAAGAAAATTTGTATTATGCTTCTATTAAATTAACTAAAGTACAGTGATCAAAATCAAACAATAAATTAACTACAGAGGCAGCAAACAGACTTAAATTGGAGGCAACCGGACTTTCGCTCAGTTCTTTCTGAAAACATTTTGACACCTATCCAGGAGTCTTTGTCAATTCTGGTGGCTCGCACTTGAGCAACCAGTAGTTGGTGCACTGCTGTTTTTAAGGACATGGAGGCCCATCCTCCTAGGCAGATTTTAAGTCAGATGCAAATCAATGACCAACCTGTCACTGTCCTGGGTCGTTAGAAGCTATTGCTTGATGTGAGTAGAGTACTCGGTCAACTGAATCACGAAAAGACTGCTGCTGCAATCTCTTTGGAATGTGTTGGAGGACTGAGCTGTAAACACTGGGGAGTTAGAAGGTGTCAAAAACATTGCTTAGAGAAGTTGCTCCATATATAACATCACAGAGTAGCTGGAGAATTTCCAGCTACACTGTGGATGCCATTGGAGTACAACAAAACTGAAGTGTTTGATTTAAGAAACCAGCTTGAAAAGATTCAAGCTTTTGACATGGTGGATTATCCAGCTGGAAGTCACCATCAGAAGATGGGTAAATGTTGGAGATAAAGGGATAGACATGTTTAGTAACAATAGTCAAGTGGGCTACAGGCTTTAAACAAGGCTCAGTTGGTACTAAAGGGCCCAAGGTGTGCCAAAATAAATATCCCCTGCACAATAACAATACCACTACTACCCTAAAGAATGGACACAAGACGGTATGGGTCAATATGTTCTTGTAATTCACACCAGATTCTGAATAATGAAAATTAAATTCAGATTAATCAGGCCAGGCAACCAAGCTGTTGTTGTCCGTCTTTCAAAAGCTGTGTGAATTGTTAATTGTTGTTAAGTGAAAGGACTTGCAGCTGGAGATGTCTTTTGCTGCAGTAGCCAATCTATTTCAAGGTTTGATTTGTTGGACCATCAACGGTTGGGATTATTTGGGCTACTGTTTCCTGTCTAACATCCTTAACCCATCTGCCCATTCATCTTTAACATCCGACACCAACAACTTGTTCTCTTAAGCTCCATTTACACTGCCCTTGTTAAACCGATCCATGCCGAGCTCGGACCAAGCTTGGATCAGTTAACCATGCTTAGCCTGGTTCTGACGACCGTTTACACATCACCCTAGCACGGTTCCTCGCCTCCTAGTGACGATCTACGGTACTACTGGTCTCCAGGATTGAAGGAGGGACTCAAGCAAATCAAAATGGCGGCGCCCCTAACATTCAGGAAGTTATGCTTGGTTATAATTGCTTTTTGCGAAGAGTCAGGCGAAGAAGGCAACCTTTGGTGAATTTACTTGACGGAGTCAGCTTTTGGGACATGGATAAAGAAAACGAATGTCTAAGCAGGGCTTACAGACGCAGGAAACAATGAAAGACGTTGAGGTTCATCACACTGCTAAGCAGAATCATCACTGGAAACCGCATGGCACAGTAAGGAAGCTAGTATTTTTATGAATGTGTGAAACTGAAAAATTATTTAGCTGACTGTAAGGAGATGACACGGTCTGCTCATGCTCTACACAACTGCCGCTCACTAAACCATTTTCTCTAAACCTCCTTGATGAATCCAAGATGTGTATGCATATACAAACCAAAGTAAATGAGACCATCATGCACCATGCCTTTCCAGATGTTTTATATCTCTGTTGATTAATTAGTATATAGTGGTGGTTTTCAATTCTGGTCCTCGGGACCCACTGTTCTACATGTTATAGGTGTGTCTCAGCTCCCTTTGACCTGAGTCAAATGATTGCATTACTTTACCAGCAGCATTAAGGGCTGCAGGGTTTTCTTCATCAACAATGATTTAAAACAGGTGTATAGAGGCAGGGAAACATCTAAAACATGCAGGACAGTGGGTCCCGAGGACCAAAATTTCAAAACGCTTGTAAGGTTAAAGACACAAAGGTAAGACTGAAACTCAAATTAGAAATGTGTAAATAAAACCAACGTAGTACAATAAAAACATGCAAAAACAAATCTAGACAAATTTCACCTTGTGAAAGATCAAGTATGTCTCCTCCTAACACCCGCTTATTCCTTTTTTCAGCTTTATTCCATGCTGGTACTTCTGACTTTATATGCATAAGATAAAAAAAAAGAAACCCTGTTCCTAAATGTTGACTACTGCCTCAACGAGTTCAGTAATTAAATTGAATTAAAGAAAATGCACAATTTGCCCTTGCTGGGGTTGTAAAAGGCATTTTTTAAATCAGGATGTTTGTAGTCGGCATGCTTTTTACTGTGGCAGCATATTTTTTTGGTCACTACCAAAGAGTATTCACAGTAGTGAGGCCACAGCAACCTTAAATTTGTGTTGGCATAGAGCAAAAAGAAAGATTTGACTTTGACACCAGGAAAACATGTAGTTCCCACTCCATGTTATTCTGCAATAAATGTTCCTTGGCAACAATTCCAAAGAAAGGATTTTGCTATCTATCCCATATAGAGTTAGGTTACTCAGGTTTTGCTTTCTAAAAGCACATTTAGACAAGAACCGTTGGCCAAAATGTTCTATTCGCAAAAAAAGATTGCTGCAGAATAAGTACTCAAAACACAGACCATCCAACAACAGGTTGGATGGTCAGATACACTAAAAAAAAAAGATCACATACCCATGATCTGGTCTTTTTCAGTTTCTGAAATAGTTTAATCTGAACATGAGTCTTTTCATTAGATAATTTGTAACAATGTAACACAATAATAAACAATGTACACAAATACACAAACACAATTTCCAAGAATAATGCCTTTATTTTAAAAAGAAAAATGTTTTTTTTATCTATGAATAAACATGTGTCATTTGCCTTTTAGAAAAATTGTTTTAAGGATATCATGAATGTAGTTGCTGTAGTTACACAAAACAGGCAAAGAGAGAAGGAGAGAAGATATGCAGCTAGGTTTGGTCTGGAATTAAATCTGAAGACTGCAATTTTGCGGACTAAAACCCTCCATATATGGAGTATCCGCTTAAGAACTTTCCCAAACGCCACCCTGGTTAACATATGTTAGATATACTAACCTGTGCCAAGACAGGGTGGACTTCAGCCTCAGACATATTTATCAGAAGTGTCATCAGTTTTGTATAGAACAGGCTTTTAAATCCTTAGGGGTGTATTTTTAAAGCACATCTCACCAATGTGCATTGCCTTTGAGAAGTCTATTAGAATTCAACTCTAGCAAAGTTAATATCTTGGAGACATCTTGTCAGCACATTGTGATTGTTGGGCTACAACTTCCTCACCGAGATAACTACAAAAGGATATTATTGCTGATATATGAGTCCATATGTGCATCTGACAGTTCCAGTTTAAAATTGTGAATCTATCTTTTACTACCTTTTTTTCTTTAAAGGCACAAATTTAACAATTTTCTCGGGACATTCAAGGTACATGCTGTCAGAGAACAGCCTGCGCAGCTCACTTTTACCATGTAACTTTTTACTTTCCTGCTACAAAGCAAATAAAAAGATAGGACATAATATTTGTAACTTTTTATTCTCTTTCTAACCTATTAATGGGGCACTGTATTTTTTTATATTTGTTTTAAAATAAGAGTATAAAATTTGGAGAGAGCTTTTGGACATATGTCTAGTTCATGCTATCAATATACAGTTGATGTGTTGTTAACACACTTTTGGTTTTCTGCATTGTGTTTCTATAGTGTGAGATGTGCATCTCAAAAAAATAGTTTTTCAGTATAACACACCAAACACATTTACTTCAATATTGCCAAAGCTAACCTAAATAAATACAAAAATCTTAAAACAATAATAAATGATATTATTTTCCCACAATGGGGACAATAGATGCAGACAGAGTTACAATTTTTAGTTGTGAAAAATAAACTAATTTAATCTAAAGTGAGGTCTAAAGCAAGAGAGAATTATTTATCAGAAGGGCCAAAATTTTAATGTATTGTACTATTTTGATGTGATGTTTATTTTATGCAAGCAAGTTCCAATTTTTCTTGGCCATGTAACTTTAAAAAGAACAAAGAAACAAACAGAATGGCACACAAACAGCTGGCCACTCCATTAAAAAAAACAGCCTTATTGATACCCTTAATTTGTCCAAAGAAAGCCAGGAAATTTAAAACAACTTATCACTTCAAAGTTACAAAGTTTACAGAGACACTAATTTCTTAATTCCTTGCATTTACTGTCACTTTCACAGCAGGTATCAGTCTTTGTGTATCTCTCTTTACACCTACTTCTTAGTGTCTCTTTCACAAAACGTACACCTTATTAAGCAACGATGAGCAATCATCATAACTCAAGCAGCTTGTAGATGTGCCTTTTCATGTAAATAACTTTTTGCACAAAACTATTCAGCAAACAAACTCCATTCACCACTATGAATTGGGAGGTGGACATGTTTGCCAGACAAGGCAAGTGAGAACCAAAACACCAGAAGAAATCTGTATTTTTTATTGGATTTTTTGCGGCACTGCATTTGATGCTGTTAAGGGTTAAGCAGTCACACAGGCTGAAGCTGCAGAAAGCAGTTAAAAGGGAAACAGCAGATAACTTACAGACACAGCCAAGGACTTCACAGATGTGGCATGCATAAACAAGTGAACAGTTATCTTGGGGCAGAATGGACACGTGGATATCCCTGTAGCCAGGCTAACAGTGAGACGTATCACAAAAGACAACATGGGAAAAATCGACTAATCGTGGCGCAGATCATTGCTGATCCATATAAGCAGATGTAAGCGAGAGGGTTACCACTCTCACTTCCGGATGTTAACCTGTCCGCATGGTTTTATTTACAAGGGTCCAGTACTGAAGCTGTCAACATCCCACTGCCTTGTTAGATTAAATATGTTAAAGTATGGTTACTGTCTCAAGATTCATTTATTACGAAAATAAGTCTACAATAGAGAAGACCACTTTTACAAGAAAGGAACCTGGGAGAACCACAACAGAGTACGGTTAATTCTTAACAACACTGTATATCAGTTTGATTATTCAGTAATTGTATACAGTTCTGTACTCAATTCATCAAATCATATAGTAATGCAGTAACATTTCAACTATTACTTTGATACTATAATACATAGAAATTAATCAAAGCCTATGTTACTTGGCCTACTGGAGTTCCTTTTATCCAGATCACATATAAATATATTGTTATAATTTACTAAACCCTACACTCGTATGAACTTCTCTTATTTTAATGGAACTTGTATGGAGGTTTAGGTTCTATTTTTTATTTTATTTAAGGCTCCCCAGTAGTCCCTAACACAGTAAGGACTATTGTTCCTGGAGTCTATTCTCATTATAAAAACATCAGTGAATGCAAAAGCAAACAGTTTATCACATCCATTAACCAACACACATCACATTTAACAACTAGGAGTAACATGCAAGAAAAAAATATAAAAACATTACATAATACAGAAAAACAAACCGTTTGTCACATCCTGACAACAGACTTACATCACATTTAACCACTACTTTAACTGTCTATGTTAGGATTATGTAGAGGTTCATCTCATTTTTAAGCTATGTCTGCAATCGGCTGTAATTTAGAAAACAGACTAAATGGTTTGTGTGAGATCCATATTTTCTGCAAAGCCAACACAGAAAAGCAGGCCAATGTGTTCACCCATGACAATCTTTGATGCATTGCATCAACATTGGTTAGAAAAGGACAGCACAGAGCTAGTCTTGCAGCTTGATTCTGCACCATCTGAAGTTTGCCCAGGTCTATTTCGCAGCACTCGACCACACAACAGGACAATCTATTGTATATCCAATGGCTCCATTAGTTTGCCATGCTGTCTTTGAACGTTTTGAACCTGCGTCTCTGGCTGAACTGATTAAAACAGTTAAAGTCTTTTTAATGCCCGTCAGACATTATTCCTTGTCATTTGTTTATAGATGTTTTTGATTGCATTCATGCATGTATTGTACAAATGGTGAATGCTTTTCTCATGTCTTGTTGTTTTCCTATTGCTCTGAAACATTCTGTGATCCATACGCTCATCAAAAAAAGCAACCTTGGTTAAAATGTGCTGTCTAACTCTAGCCTAGACCCATCTCTAAACTGCCATTTGTGTCTAAAATCTGAAAGAAAGTTATCTATGTCCAACTGCAGACTTATCTTGATCTTAATTAAATTTGTGGAAAGTTTCAGTATGTTTTTAAATTGCGTCACAGCATTGAAATGGCTATTTTAAAAACTTTTAAAATCTGATCTTCTTTTAAGTGTTGGCGGGCAGAAAATCAGCAGCCCTTTTGCCTTTAGATTTGTCCGCAGCCTTCAACACTGTGAATCACAGTATCCTTCTGATTCGTTTGGAGACACTTGTCGGTATCAAAGGCGCAGTACTCAATTGGTTTCACTCCTTTCTCTCAAATAAGAGTTTTTCTGTAAACCTCGGACAGTTCTCTTCCTCTTAAGGTTGTTTTCACACCTGATAGTCTAGCGGACGAAGTTTAACTGGGGACCAAATTGCAAATATACTGCTGGTGTGCTTTGCCTTCAGGCTGTACTTTATGAAACAAACCAAACCTTATGACCAACCTCTTCAGTCCCTTGCCTATGATGGCACTGTGGTGATGTTGCACCAAGAAACACAGAAGAAAAGAGGTTAGTCACCAACACAGCACAACTTCCTTTTCTGCAAAAATTTAAACAAAATGGAATGGTAACAGATTTTAGCCGTGTCATTGCAATTCTGCATATTTTGCAGGTGTGCCAGACAAGCACAATTCAACAGTGGGCCCAGCCTGAGATTGCTCTGTATGAGGCGGTGGTGCATGAGCAGGGGTGAATACAGCTGCATTTAATTGATGTCACACTTACATTGAGCAGGGTATTTACAATATATGAGTCACTTCAGTAGTATTATTGCTCAATTACAATTGTATTTAGCCAGACGCCTACACTGTAGTCTGCTTCAAGCATTTGGAGCAGCCTCCAGTTCGCTTTGCATTATGTATTCAAACCGCTCCAGAGTTCTAGGTTTTAAGTTGGACCCGAATTGCTTTTTTGGTCCGCATCGAAGTTAAATTGTGCATTCATACCTCCCTAAAGGACCAAACTTCTGAGCAAAACAACCAGATTCCGACACCCTACATCTCCTCTGATTTGTGGTGTGCCCCAGGGGTTGATATTAGTGCCTACTCTTTTACCCTTGGACAAAGGCCCCCATGCTCATGACAGTCTAATTGTCCCCTGTCCTCCTACCGCTGCCCTTTGGTGAAAAATTTGGGGGTAATGGTCTATCCCCTTTTTAAATTTGATGAGCACTTCAGCGCTGCCATCAAAACCAGCTTTTTCCAGCTGAGGACTCTTGCAAAGATTAAATCTTATCTTCCTGATTTCGAAAGAGTAATCCACACATGTATAACATCCCATTTGGGATCACTGTAATTCTTTGTATTTAGGGTTTGACCAGCGTTCCCTGCTGAGTCCATAGAGCGTCCAAAATGCTGCAGCCTGCCAGCTGACCAGTACAAAAGGTGTTAGTCTGTCAACCCCTGTTTAGTGTACTCTTCACTGGCTCTCTGTCAGCCTTTGGTTGAAATTTTAGGGTTTTTATTGATTGTTTTCTCTGATGTTTTCTTTGGGCCTGTCTTAAGTGAACTGTTGCAGCACTAAACTCCCCTCATAACTGTGATTCTATTCTTATTTACTTATACTTATTTATATCTCTCATGCTTCCCACACTGTAAAGCACTTTGGTCACTGAAAGCTGTTTTAATTGTGGCATATAAATAAACTTTGAATTGAACAGAACTGAATTAAGTTCATCGGACATATTTGTAAAAGTATCTCCTACAGTCTTTTTATTGCGGCATTGCCACATGACACAATAACTGAACTTGAAAATATGGATTGTGATGTTTAGACGGGGCTGTTTTTGAAGCCTGACGAAAATAAATATGTTAAGCTCTTGAAAGTGAACAAAATGTATGGATTAAAAGACAAATTTACTGACCTATGGCACAGAACAGATGAGACAACATGAATCTTCTTTTATCATTTCAGCATGGTTTATTCCCTTCTGTTTGCCCATAATTAGTATTGCCTCATCTGACTGACCCACCTCCCACCCACCTCGATTAAAATGAGAATCAAAAACCTCCATTGAAACTTATGTTAAAAGCATGAATGTATTACATGCCTAGAAAAGAAGACACACCATAAACACCTGCACTAAAACAAAAGAAAAGAATGGACAGACAGACCCCTACAAATATCCAATAGGTATCCAAATAAACACCACACACAAGATTGTTTTCCATATCTAACACTATGGTATTAGAAAACAACCTGGACCATAACATCTCAACAATGAAAAAGCAATTTTGGACTTCAGGGAATCTCAACACAACATTCCCCTCTCACTAAGAAGGTTGAGAAATTTGAAACTACACAGTTCCTGTGTGTCTACATTTGTGCTGACCTCACCTGGAACACACACATCTTACACCAGGTGGGGCAATCCCAAAAAATACTTTTTTCTCCACAAAGTAAAGAGCGTCCTCCTCCCTCACCAGCTGCTTACAAATTTCTACAGGTCATGATAGATAGTCTCCTGGTGTATTGCT
>NW_023397285.1:0-83635 GCF_011125445.2 Fundulus heteroclitus
CGAAACTTCAATGATGTTGGTTTTAATTTACTCCAATAAATATTTCTGTTCTCCATTTATCTGTTAGGCAAGTTAAAATGGAGATAAGAGAAGTTTGCATCTGATTCTTGTTTGTATTTTCTGTGTAAATTCTAACTCGGTATTAAAGACGTTCTTTCTATCAACTTCCCTGCAAACTGTCGGGAAGCCTCATAGTGGCTAATTAGCAGCACGGGGAAACAGCCCCAGCCAGCGATCAATGACTGTTTGAAACTGGATCCCCCTTGAGATGCCATGACACAAGGGGGCTGAGTAACCAGGCATGACCGAGATGTCATTAGGTTGAAGTGTGCAGAAAAACATTTCTTTAAATAAGAAAGACATTTTTGTGCATAAGCCCAAGATTTTTGGGGCTAACAGTTCTTTATCAATTCTTAAGCTGGATTTTTTTTTTTCACAGGGGAAAATGTTAAGTAAGCAAATCAAAGATGGAGACTGGTTTATACAGAGGCGCATAATATTTATCGACAAAAATGATGATCTGCAAAATTATGGGCAAATGTTTATACACACCCATTTTTGTGAAACTGATTTTTTTTCCTCTGGATCGCAAAGATTATAAAGCATCATTGCCTTAATTACCTTAAAACAAGATTAATTTATTGCAGAGATTTTCCTTTTTTATAGATTTTATCAAATGTGAAACATACCAAGTCGTAAATAAACCCACTTATTTTGTTATCTGAAAGACCCAAAATTTTTTGAACTCTAAATGGTGTCACATTTTTGCAGTGATCTGGATTTACAGCAGCTGGTCACCTCCTTGAACCCCCTGTTAAAAAGCTTTTGCCTGACAGCAATCATTCAATTGAACAAGATGCTGTACACTGAGTCAAGAGAGATCAATTTGGGAGATCAGGAAAGTGGAAATGGAGCTTTTGAGACTAACTGTACAACCGCTGGGAAAAGTTAAAAAGCTGGAGAACAGCCATCAAAGGGAACATGACCTAGACAGAGCTGAGATTGAAACCAGAGACTGGCTTGGAGTTCTTACTGAAATAAATGTATAGAGAGGGTGATTTAATTAACCCCCTATGGTATAATGTTGCCATTTGATAACAACCCATTGAGTTCCTTCTACACACACACACACACACACACACACACACACACACACACACACACACACACACAGTACCTCCACTTTTAAGATGTATTGCACTGAAAGAGAGACGGGATCCTAAGAGAACCAATAGCAGTATTTGAATTTGTCACATGACTTTCTGGAGGGAATTTTGGTGTCTTTTTTTTTTTTTTTTTGCATTGAGGAGCCTCACCATTTGACTCCTCAGAAATTATCAAAAAATGATGTGGAAAAATATATACTCAACAATAAGTGAGGTGAGTCCACTATTCTGTTGTTTATTACATTAAATTTGATCATTTAATAATGTTAAAATCTGGATGTTGCCATATGGTAAGGACTGTACCATTAAGATTACCGTTGTACTGCTAGCCCAGCATATTGATGGTATGCACTGACTAGAGTCTGCTATAAAAGAATTTTGCATCCTTTCCATACTCCATATGACTATATTTGACACTTTTTTCTTCCATTTACAGAAAGAATGCAACAATGTTTGGTAGTTTCTTACAAAGATAACAAAACTAGCACTTCCTGTAAATAGTAGTGTGCACTGATCATTGGCTGGCTGTCATTGTAAATACCCAGGCTGTATGGGTATTGTCAGAGTGCAATGCACAAAGTGTGAGACCCACCTGAGCCTCACACCTGAGAGAAACTGCTTCATCAGTTTCCACAAGCAGTTAGGCAAAGACGGCGGCATTAGGCACTCTAATCAAATGAAAAACAACTATTAAAATTTTCAATTAACTGTTAATGCTACCGGGACCTTTTTAGACTATAACCTGATTTGGTAAATAAAGGTTTTTACAATAATAATCCAACTCTCTTGTTTTCATTCATTTCCACTATCATACAGTGTTGCCAAAGCCAACATCAATAATAATAAAAAATATTTATCTTGATTATGTTTTCTTGCTCTATTTAATGACTAAAACAACCAAAACACCCTTTGATATGCATTATTATGCATATCATAGGGTGTCAAAAGCCATAATAAACACATTGCTTAAGTTGCTTTTGAAAATCTTCAACAGAGCACTTTAACAGCTGAAGATTAGATGTTTTGTGGCAAACTTCTGACCCATATGCAGGACAAGATGAAAATAAAAGGTTAACTGCTTTGCTGCAATTCAGGGGAAATTTACAGACAAAGACAAGGAATACAACAAAAAGTTGCCCAGAACAGGGGGAGCATTACTGAGGATCTGACAAAGAGGAAGTGGAGCCCGTGGTTTAAATAGGGAGGGAGGAAACAGAAAAGAAAGCAGGAAGCAGGTGGAAGTAATTAAGGAGACAAGCACCTGGGGCCTGTTTCAATAAGGAGGTTCAACCAACTCTGAGTTAAAACTTGAACTCTGAGTTAACTTAGCCTGAGATGGGAAACTTTGAGTTTTGGGTTTCAGAACAGCTGAAAATTAGTTAGTTCAATCAACTCTGAGTTGGCTGACTCTGAGTTAAGTGCATGCACCACAACTATAAAAAGCCATTATCATGGAGCGCGCAGATATTACGAGTCACCATGGCAACAGCGTCTGACAAAAAAAGGTGTGCATATTTCTCACCAGCAGAACTGGATGTCCTTAACAAGCATATGCAGAATTTGAGCATGTATTTTAAAAAAAAAAAAGCAAACACGGCTGCAGCGGCGAAGGAGAGAGAGTTAGCTTGGGTGAAATAGCTGCTCGAGTCAGTGGTGTAAGTTTACATTTTAATTACTTTTATACAGTGTTGTGTGTAATGAATTAACGTTACTAAGTCATCTAAATACTGTAATTAAATTAAAGACTATAAAACAATAGTGGATTTAATATCAACTTTTAAAGGTATATTTTAATTTAACTTTCTCTCTCTATAATACACTTTGGTCAATTTATGATTAATTCATGCAATTGAATATTGTTTTTAATTTGAAAGCATTAGAAGTGCAGTTTCTTGTCTCCCTGTATTGTTCAGTGGTTGAGGTGTGATTTGGGATTTAGAAAGTAATTACATAAGTAAATAAAACAATTAGTAAGTAGACCAATACTTTCTCGAGACAGTAATTATTACATTAATCTAATAGACTTGTTGAAGATAAAATTTGTAGTTAGTAAGTAAGAACTATTTTAGAGTAACTACCAACTGTTATAATATCAAGAGGTGAAACTGGAATGAACGTATTTTATTAAACCTAATTTAATTTTCATGGATTAGGGTGCAATCCTGCAGGCATCAAAAGAAACATGGCAGCAGCTGAAAATGAAATATAAAAACATATTTCAAGCGTAAGCCTTGAGCACATCATAGGAGTAGCTACCCTGGCTTTACAAACATTTGACATATTAAATGACTAAATGGCATTCAGTGTAGCATTTTTGACATAGGTCTAAATGTTCATTCTCAGTTGACTTCTACTCCAGCCACAGACAGAAAGGCAGAGGCTCGTAAAAAACAGGTGGAGGACCTGCACCACCACCCCTGACAAATGCAAGAAGAGATGGCCCTGAGCCTAAATGCTGGAAGGCCAATGGCTGAGGGAATTCCCTGGAGAGACTTCATCAGAGCCAGTCACTCCAGAAGAATTTAAGTGCCTTAATAAAATGTAAGAGGTCTACCTACAGTGTTATTTTTTTTTATATAGACTAAATGTGATATTCCATTTATATTACTTGGGTTGGGTTTTTGTTGGTCCCAACAGATTCGGATGGTAATATCTGCCTCTTGGAGCCTCCTGTCCCAACAGTACCCCCATACAGTTGTCAGTAGCCTACTCCATACACCATCAATTATGATAAATAGTATTATAAAGTGTACTCTATGAAATGCTCATCTTCACAGGATGATGGGGATGAAGAAAACCGTTTCTTCTTGCTGCCACAGACAGGCCTACAGAGGTAATTTAATATTATATGTCTACACATCAAACAATCTACACATTCACATTTATATGTGGAGTAGCCTATAGAATCCAAGTTTATATCTATAAATGGTCATTCTTATCTCTACCCCCCAGAGGTTATGGAAGAACGGCAGGAGGAAGGTCCATCAACGTTCTGGTGCACAGATGGACACAGTTCAGTGATTACAGTAAATGTCACAGTTTCATTCTGAATTTTAGACTACATTCATGATGTAACTCTAATCTAATGTATTTTCAGTTGCCAGTTAAGGAGTTATATAGACTTCTTCTTATTAAAAAGATAGAAAAAAAACAGTAAAGAACTTGTATACTTGGACCGCCAGATCCAAAAGGCAGATCTGGAAATCAACATTCTGAAACTAAAGTGAGAGGTAAGTGTATGGTCACAGGTGATTCTAGGAAGTATTGAGAAACTATTTTAAAATCTTTTTTTTTTGTTTTCTTTTTTTTTAGCAGATGAAACAACACCATATAAATTGCTGTGATAGGATAGGGATATGACAAAAAATCCACTCTGGGCCTCAAAATCCTTTCCCGAAGTAAATGTAACTCCCTACGAAGTAATACACAAACCTCTTCGTCAACAGGAATCATCCATAAAAGGTCATGTCATTTCATTCCCTTTGATGCGCTCTGCGTGAGTGAAATGTGCACAATTAATATGTCCCCAAAAAAAATTCAATGAGATGTTTAAAACACCACTTCCCTCTTTAAAAAAGGGGAGGAGACCAAAATAAACTCTGGGTTTTCTGAAGAAAACCTGCTCCTGACCAGGTTAGGTTCACAGAGTAAATTGCCATGGTAACTGACTCTGAGTATAAGTTACCCTCTCTTTCAGAAACGGGCTTGACTTACTCTGCTTTCTCAGGTTTAAACTTACCTCCCTTCTGAAACAGAAAACCCAGAGTTTCCCTCATTTCAGGGTTAACATACTCAGAGTTTTCACTTAACCTCCTTTCTGAAACAGGCCCCTGGTGACTGAAATAATGGCAATGAGCTGAGGGAGAGGGAGTGCAATGAAATGGCAGAAAAAACAACAAGGAAAACAACCTAACAAGAATACAAAAACCACAATGAATAAACAAGTCTAAAGATAAACTAATAACTTAACAACTAACTGAACTGAAGAAATGCAGTGGAAAGAAATCCACTATTTAAAGATAAAATACACTTGTTGATTGGCTTAAGATTCTGTCTGGAGCTGTTATACAGTGTTATTTTTTCCAGAAATAGCAATTTGTCAATAGACATTTTTAGAATGCTGGAGAAGGGTTGAACTTGAAAACTGGTCTTGGGCAAGTATATCAGTAAAACAGATATAAAAGTTATAAAAACAAAACATTTCTATACCTACCTCAAAAACTGTATATTTTTATAATAACCTCTCAAAATAAGTTACAAAGTTTGTGAATGGCCTTATGCTGTCACAATATTACCACCAATAAATATCATGTTTATACTTCTTTCCACTTATGCTTCTTTATGACACAGACAGGGTATGTTAGTGGTTGAAATTCTTCATACAAGTGAACAGGTGACTGTGCAACCCACTTTGGAACCACGGGAGTGAGAAATACAGTGGAACATCTTCCTTTTGGGAATCATACTGTAATAGAAAGCAAACTAGAATGTAGAAGTGAGTGTAGTGAGAATAATAAGAAAGTGGGTACTCAAAAGTGGTACTACACGAGACTTGTGAATTATTTCTGCGTCTTACCTTATTCTCCAAATGTGAAATACAACATGTGCTAATTTATATAAACAACTGATATCCTTCATCGCCACATATGTGTCATCAATCTTTATTTGGGATACAGATAATCAAAAAAGCTGCTCACAATCTATTATTCCTTACTTACTGCCAAGTACTGTTTTAAAATAGTATTTTTGCAAAGAAATAATCAACTCACGCTGACAAAAAAAGCAAACACAGTAGGAAATATTTACAGGGTTATGGGCTAAGAGTTAACATCTTTTAAGCTCTTGTCTTATTATCTTTGTGTCCTCAGGGATACTTAGCGGAGATGTAACAGTGCTTCAGTTTCAAAGCTTTTAGCATTCAGTCTTACACTTCCTGACAAACTTCGAGTGAGACAAAACCTAAACCCTATACAACTAACAAAGTTTGATTAATGTAAAATACGTTTAAGAATGTGGGATCAGTTTATGACGAAATAAGTGCCAGATACCAAATTTTCCCTGATAGAAAATGTCTGGAGACCCATGGGGAGGAAAAGCATATTTAATTACTACGGGATATTAAAAAAGCTGAACTTTCGACAGACTTCTTGGGACTTCTGTGTTTAACATTCATACTTCTAACCAAGTGGGAAAAACAACAAATTATTAGGGTTTCTTTTTTAATTTATTCCCATATTTTGACAAACTTTGTTTTTTTTTATGTTGTTTTTTTCCCTCATGTCTAGGCTGAAATTACCGCAGTTAAACATTATTGAAGTTATTTCTGGAAAACTAAGACTTGATATTGGGTTTATGGTCAGAATTAGGTTCAGAGGTAAGTCGCTAGTACTTATTTAACTTTTTTTAGCAAGACCACAAATACTATTATTTGTTTTTAAAGTGTCAGTTAAGTCAATGTGAAATTGGGAGAAGTTAGACTGACATTAACCACATCTTTTTGACAGTCCCAGTCTAAAGCTGAGTGCTTTTATTAAACAGTAAATAGGGACAATAAGCTAATTTCACAATGCTTTAATGTTTGATGCTAAAAAACACCATTTATTGTACAATATCCCTCTTTAAATACTAAACGTCCACAAAAATTTATTTTACTATAAAACTGTCAAAAAAGCCTAGCTTAAGCAGATTTTCCCCTTTTTTTCTCTTTTCTTCTTTTTTTTTTTTTTTACTGAAAGTCACTTTTTTCAGCAGTGTGGACAAGTACCAAGAAAATTAAACATCTCCATAAAGCTTGCAAACACAGAACGGATAAAGTGTTCTTTGCTGCCATGACTGCTTGATCAACACCAGTCGATGACATTTTTCCCTAAATAATCACTTACTGTGAAAACGTCTGGATCACAAGGAACTTGAGTGATTTGCCTCTTTATTGTTCCTCCAGTCTATTGGACCTTAATTTCCAAGTGAAAAGCAAAACTCACTTTGATCTGAAAAGAGGACCACTGAGCACCACTCCACTCTTTTTCTGATCTCAACATTGTATCTTTCTCAGAAGAAGCTTCACAAAAGGAATGAAAAAATAGTAGCCCATGCCATGTCCTGGATTTACGTGAGGTGATTCTTGAAACATTCACTCCAGCCACAGTCCACACGTGTTGAATCTGACACAAATTACCGAAAGGGCTTGGCTTCACCATCCTCTCAACATTGAGGTTATTCATGGTACTTGTGTACTTTTTTATACTCCACTTTTCCCTGTGATTTACTTTTATCGTGGACCGTGTGATTGCTCAAAAATGATCAAGTAAGCAGTATTCACTATGATGGCGCAGGCATTTCCATAACAAAAAACCTTTTTTTTATCACAATATCACAAAGCAGACTGAACTGATGCAGCTGCTGGAATTTTCTCCAACTTTGTTCCTTCTTTGTTTTTATAGCTTGATATTTCTGTCCAGTCTGGCTGCAGACTCTGTTCCTAACCAAAAGTTACTGTTCTTTTTGTCCATACACTGAACTGAGCTGCCATGCAAATGTCCAAAACCAAGAAGACCTAACTACAAAATTATATCTATATATTCCATCTTTTGTACGTGTCTGTTTAAGATGTGCAAAGTGGTCTTAATTGGGTATTTCAAAATGTATAGCACATATTTCTAAGAATAATTCTCCTTGTATAGATAACGTTTTATAAGTTGCCATTATAAACTGAATTTGACCGAATTTTAATATACTCAGGGTCCATTTGGAATCAATGTTACTGAATGTGTCTATGTGCCTGAATTGCCTTGATAAAATGTTCCTGTATCTGAACTGGTTCTCTTTCGCAGGGAATTACTTGTAAAATGGTGTTTAATTAAAATGTTGAATAAATTGAAAAGAAATGGATTTGATTTTCATCTGAATGTGACAGCCTCCTGGTTATGTGTCAAGAAAGCTGCAAGTGTGTGAAAAAAAATGTCTTGATGTTTCCAAGGTTGCTTAGCTCTTCCTATTCCAACGGCATTCTTGTCAGAAAGAATTGTCTGTGTGGTTTCTTTTACTGTCACATCAGTACAGCAATAGCTGCTAGCGAGAAATTATAGTTCCCCCAGCCAATGCTAATTCAATCCTGGGGTAATATTGTCCCAACAATCAAATTAGTGAAAGTGCATTAACCTGAAAGCACATCTTTACTGACTCCACTAAGGTATAAACAGGGCACAGGTGTCTGTATAACATTGTTATCCTCCCTAGATGCATCTGTCATATTTAACATAACTACATAATCTTCCATTTTGACAGTGCATGCTGCTTCTGGACACCTTATAGTATAACAAGTTCCACTACCAAGATACACGCATTGATTAGCAGACTGTTTCAGTGCTTATGTTGGATTGAAAATATTAAACATTTCAAAATCGAGCTATCTTTAGCTTATTAATAAGATGTGAAGGAAGCTCAAAAACTGACAACTATGATCTTTGTCTACGAATTTTTCATGATGTGCTCTAATTTTATCTGGCACATTTATATAGATATACAAAGCTTCTGTATAGACATCAGGTACAATGAATTAAGTATGACATATATTGTATCTACCTAATTCATATTCTATGCACCAGATAGACCAACACAAAGTAGTGCACTATTGTGTGGAAGTGGAAGGAAAGAGATACATGATTTTCAAAATGTTCTAAAAATAACCTGATTTTTCCCCATTCTCATTGGCACAGGAAAATAATTGCCCTGTATTTAGCTACATCCATCTTCCATCGGCTTTTACCATTTTCCCTTTTTCTACTGAAGAAAACATCCCCCTAGCATGATGCTGACACCTCTGTGTTTGATTGTTGGGGTTGGTCCGTTCAGGGAAATAAATAGTGTTAATTTCCTACCACCAGGTGTGTTTTGCAAGTAAATGTTAAATGTATTTTAACATGTTAAATGTTAAAATAAAATGTTTACTTTGGTCTCGTCGATCCAGAACCCTTTTTTACTTTTTTTAATGTCTTCCCTTTTCTCTGACATCATGAATAAAATCTATAAAAATGCCAAGATCTTATTTACTACTGCTGATAGGCTGACTAACCCCCTTACCACTTGTCACTCCTTGAACTCTTATTATCTCTGATTGACCCTGTGAATTACATGAAATCCATGACCTGCTGTGTAATGTTTTTTCCCCATAAAAGGTCCACCTAAAATATTAAATATGCTCAATTAGGTGATTTCTACAGGCTCTTGAAACTAAATTAATAAAACCTTATTTAAACAATCCTAATCTAGAGTAAATTATATTAACTAATTGCCCATATCAATGTAATTTTTTGAAAAGGCAGTTAATCTACAATTGTATTCCTTTTGATAGAAACAAGCTCTTAAATAAGGGGTTTCTGCCAAGTCAACAACACAATGCAGGCGACTGTCCACTGTGGCTACATGCTCTTTCAGGAGGAGTGAATACTGCATCAAAGTCTTGATGCAATTTGCTGTCTGTATGATTTGATTCAATTGACTCTGTAAAGTGCCTTGAGATGACATCTGTTGTAAATCGGCGATATATAAATAAAGTGATTTGATTTGAAATCTTTTTCAGTCAGGTTTTTGACCATACTGCAGCACTGGGAGTATGTTGCTGGAGATTTTGAATGACATCATTCTTCACAGCATCAACAGGTTCTGTCAGGTTTACTGGATCTCAATCCAGGCTTCATTACAGAGGATCATAACATCCTGTTTGACAGATTAGAAAAGTGTGCAGGTTTATCTTGTAATGTGCAAAACTGGAAACTGGTTTGGATCTTTTTTTACAGACCAAAATTACTGTCAATAATTTCAGAATTTTGCATACAAGCAGACAACTATAATGTAGGGTACCTCAAAGCTCACTCTCAGGATCACCTTTATTATTATTATTATTATTATTATTATTATTATTATTATTATTATTAGTTTATGATTCTAACTAAAATAAATATCTTCGTTGTTATATTAACCAAGTATTGATATGGAATAACTGATAATGCATGGTTTTTGTCTGTGTCTCCCTTTTTGGGTAAAGTAACATGCATCTGGGTTTTATGGCTGTTAGGTCATTTGGCTTGACCCCTTACTGGTAAGAGCAGCCTCTTTTCTTGAGAAACAGATAGCCTCCAAATGTGAAACCACCCCTCCTCCTGAGCTTAGCGGGAGGAGCACTAAGTTTATGAAAAGGATCTCTTTGCAAAACTTAGATCAGACAAAATGTACGATACCGAGGAGAAGGACGTAGGTACAATGGTAATGAAAATGTTTGTCTCCATTCGGAATTCCTAATGAATGAAATATTCATATACCAATGTTTACCTTTGATAAATGCATTTTCTCATTCACTGTCAAATCTTAAACCGGGGTAAAAATGTTCCTTCAGAGCTAAGCAGGATTAGGCCAGTACTATTAAACTAACACTATGTTAGATTGTGGAATGTCACATCTCCTAAATGTCAATGTTGATGACATACAACTTTATGAGTCACCAAATGGTTATAGTTTACTGCAGTCTTTGAGTCAGTGTGACCAGATTTCTCTAATGAAAACCAGGGACATCTCCGAATTTGCTTAATGGACGGGTGCAAAGTCTGTGTCGGGGGTTTAATTTGTTTTGCTCGATCTACAACGCCGAGGGGGAAGGGAAGATGCGTTCGGCTCAGTTCTTGTACTACGTCGGGACAGCAGCAGAACCACGTTAATACCTCTTGCTGCGTTAAACTACTCCATCATGATACATTGAAATTGGGGACATTTCCAGGGACAGCTTTTGCTGGAGATAGGTCACCCAAAACAGGGATTCAGGGACGTCTGGTCACCCTTGCTTCTTCGCTACAAACCGCTATTGTTGTCTGAAGTCAAACAGTTACTTCTCTGATACATCACATCTATGAAAATCCCATCCGTCGATCCTGATCGGCTCATCCATTTTATATGGTATTGAAATCCCTCCCAATGGCAGCCGTGTGGAACTCAGTGGAATGAAATCCATCTGGCAAGAGTCAGGTCACCCCACGTGTGACTTTTGTCCGTTCTGATGAGAGATTACCTATTGACACAAATAAGTCCCTGTTCTTTAGGTAGGATTTGAACCAATTGAGTGCTGTACCAGAAAGTCTGACCCAGCTCTCCAGTTGCTTTAAAAATATATCATGGTCAACAGTGTCAAATGCTGCACTGAGGTCCAACAGAACTAGCACTGTGGTTCTTCCACTGTCTGTATGGATGTCATTGATCACTTTGACGACGGTGGTGGTTTCAGTATTGTGGTGAGCACAGAAACTGGACTGAAAAACATAAAAATGGTTGGTCATTTTAGGGAAGCTATTCAACTGTTGAAACACATCTGTAATTCTGCAGATGTGACTTGTCCAGATTGCTCTTTGTTTTATCAGTGGTTTAATAACAGCTGTTTTTAAAGCCTGGGGAAGGAAACACCTGATCGGAGGAATGACTTTACTATTTGTCCGTCCGTCCGTCCGTCGTCTTCCGCTTATCCGGGGTCGGGTCGCGGGGGTAGCAGCTTCAGTAGGGAGGCCCAGACGTCCCTCTCCCCAGCCACTTGGGCCAGCTCCTCAGGAGGAATCCCAAGGCGTTCCCAGGCCAGCCGGGAGACATAGTCCCTCCAGCGTGTCCTGGGTCTTCCCCTGGGTCTCTTCCCGGTGGGACGTGCCCGGAACACCTCTCCAGGGAGGCGTCCAGGAGGCATCCTGACCAGATGCCCGAGCCACCTCAACTGGCTCCTCTCGACGTGGAGGAGCAGCGGCTCTACTCTGAGTCCTCCCCGGATGACTGAGCTCCTCACCCTATCTCTAAGGGAGAGCCCAGACACACTACGGAGAAAACTCATTTCAGCCGCTTGTATCCGGGATCTCGTTCTTTCGGTCACGACCCAAAGCTCGTGACCATAGATGAGGGTAGGAACGTAGATCGACCGGTAAATCGAGAGCTTCGCCTTTTGGCTCAGCTCTCTCTTCACCACAACGGATCGGTTGTCAGCAGGATTCTTGAGGGGGCATGGGAGTTTGCCCAACCAGTCTACATGTGCTTTGTGGATCTGGAGAAGGCATTCGACCGTGTCCCCCGGGGGATCCTGTGGGGGGTACTCCGGGAGTATGGAGTACCGGACCCTTTAATAAGGGCTGTCAGGTCTCTGTACGACCGGTGTCAGAGTCTGGTCCGCATTGCCGGCAGTAAGTCGGACTCGTTTCCGGTGAGAGTTGGACTCCGCCAAGGCTGCCCTTTGTCACCGATTCTGTTCATAACTTTTATGGACAGAATTTCTAGGCGCAGCCAAGGTGTTGAGGGGATCCGCTTTGGTGGCCTTAGGATTGCGTCTCTGCTATTCGCGGATGACGTGGTCCTATTGGCTTCATCAGGGCGTGATCTACAGCTCTCACTGGAGCGGTTCGCAGCCGAGTGCGAAGCGGCCGGGATGAAGATCAGTGCCTCCAAATCCGAGACCATGGTCTTGAACCGGAAAAGGGTAGAGTGCCTTCTCCGGGTTGGGGAGGATGTCCTGCCCCTAGTGGAGGAGTTCAAGTATCTTGGGGTCTTGTTCACGAATGAGGGGAAGATGGAGCGGGTCAGGTCAAATGCAATGACATCCAAACTTTTTTAAGGCAGGTAGAAGGAGGAGGAGCTTAACTGATTTATAATTTCTTCTAAGGTTTTACAGTTGAGTAGATGAAATGTTGTGAACAGTGCTGTGCAAATAAACTTGCCTTCCTTTCGACATTTTTTGTTGTCTCTTCTTTACGGCTTGTGTAAAAGGGCAAATGGGACCTGTAATGACTTTTGTTCAACAATAGTTTTATGTGAATCCTTCTTCAAAAAAGGCCAGATTTATGGAGTGCACAACTTCTAGTAGCCCGCAGATTCTCCCATATGAACAGAGGATATCTGCCTTCACTGCAGAGTTATCATGGGCCTCTTGCCTGCTTCTGTGATTAATGTTAAATTTGTCTACAATGTCAGTTCAGGCGGGCAGCTATGCCTTCGTAGGTTTACATTTTTGAAATACTCTAATTTTCTTTGTTTTCTTTTTTTCCTTTTTTGCATGATGCATTGCTCCATAAAACATTTAATGTTTGGGATATTGTTTTAAATTTTACACCTGCTCTAAACGTTTGTTTACTAATATTTTCTAACAAACCCCTGAGGCTATATACAATTACACACAGCTGCACTCTGTTTACATATTATATGACTTCTGAAGGCAATTGGTTTAAACATTTTTTTTTGTGATATCAGAATAAACTCCCAGTGGCAGCCGTTACTGAAAACTATTTAAAAAGTCCTACATATCAGTCCTCTCTAGGCAGCTTTACTTAATTTTTCGTATACTCCAACTTCACTGAGATCTTGGTTGGTGGGGCAGAGGCTCTAATGGGTCTTACTGGTGATGCAGACAAGGTAAATTGACAGATATGCTCATAAAGCTTCGGCAACTGAGATTCCACATACCCTCACTTTCAACCCACCTGTCTAATGTCTGCTCCCTGGCTAACAAAATGGACAAAATGCTGCTTCAGCGGATCTACTGCCTTCTGTTTCACCAAACCTGGCTCGGTGAGTACACCCCAGACAGCGCACTACAGATTCCAAGCTTCCCTCTGTTTCTTGCGGACTGTGGCATAGAGCTCTTAGAGAAAAAGAGAGGAGACTGAATCTGCTTTTACATAAACAAACGTTGGTGTAATGATGTCACAGTCTCACAGAACACATATAGTCCTTACCTGGAGCCTTTTTTCTAAACTGTAAACCTTATTACTTACCCGAGAGAGTTCTTGTTTGTTCCGGCCAGTGTCTGTATCCCACCACAAGCCTGCACCTCAAAAAAACAAGTCACCGGGCTGATGACAGACATGAATAGACTATTTTTATCTGCATAAAGACAGGAGGTGGATCAGCTGGTCTACTGGTGTGGTCAGAATCACCTAGACATTAACATGCTATGCTGGAGGTGTTGCTCCCCTCAGCATCCTCAACACCGTGTCTGCTGTGGATCACGTCCGGTTTTTGGAAACCACCCTTTCTTGGGACCTGAGATACTCCGCTTCCCATAGAGGCTGTTCAGAAGTACAGCACAGACTGTACTTCCTGTAGCAACTCAAGAAGTACAACATTCTACAGGAACTACCGGTCATTTTCTAAACTGCCATTATTTGGTCTGGTTTGTGCACATCCATCTGTGGTTTGGCTCACCTACAAATAGGACGGGTCCAAACTACAATGAACATTAGTTCTGCAGAGAGGATCATTGGGGCTGACTTTCCTTTTATCCGGGACTTGCACAGGTCTAGGGTGAGGAAAAGAGCAGCTAACATCTCTGCAGACACTACACACCCTGGACACAAACTGTTTAAACTTTTACCTTGAAGTTGGCTCTGCAGAGTGTTAATTACAAAAATCACCCGCCACAGAGACCATTTATTTCCCCAGCCTGTCTATCGAATGAAAACTTAAAGTGCTCAGATCAATGTGATGCTTACTTGCACCAATCCAACCATATCTTCCTCTCTTGTTAATGCACTCCAAATGTACATCTTTTTAAAAATGTTTTTACTTCACTTTTTATATATTTAAACTTTAAATGTAATGGTTGAGGACAAAGTGGGACCAAAGTGAAATCCCTTATTTGTCTGCACAAACTTGGTGATTAAAGCTGAATCTGATTATCATGAAGGGGATTGAATACAAATGCACGCCTCACTTTTAAGATTTCAAAACTGTGAAAACCATGTTTTATTTTCTTTCCACTCTGCAATTATGGTATTATTGTATTTGTCTATCACATAAAATTACAATGAATATACTTACAATTTTTTAGTAATCACTTGACAGAATGTGAAAGGTTTACTGGACATGAATGCTTGTGCGAGCTACTGTAGCAGGTGATTTAAACTGCAAGGTGAAGTACTGCAAAAAATCCATATGTACTGCAAATTCTTTGTTTTCTCTAATAAGTGATACATATCAGTTCTTGGTGTATTTGTCAGATATTTGATGGAAAAAAAATGACTGTCATCTCAGATAATTTTCAACATTGTAACAGGATTCTTACTATTATATTCTGTTCAAACCATTGAAATATTTTTAGCATTGTTGGCCCTCTTTTTGTAAAATGGCTGAATTTATTCCTGATCTTGTCTGTGCCAGATCACAGCTGATTGTCTCTCTGCTCCGGGCCACTTAAATTTTCCACTTGCATTAACCGTTATTGTTGTTTGAATATCTCCCAATCTGTTGTTGGGATGGGAGCTCCAGACCAACAGTGACAATCAGAGATGCTCCACAGAGTTTCCAAGTGCAACAGAATGGCCCCCTCCTGTTAATGAATCTGCCTCCCCGAGTATGAGTTAAGCAGGGGACTAGATGCAGTGTGTGTATAATGTTTTGATGCATATGTCTGAAACACAAACCCACTGATCCATTCACTACTGCACAAGAGGTATAGTGTAACTAATAAAGGCTGTTTGCTTAATGCCAAATCAATGAGGTGTTAAAACCTAGGTTTAGAGATAAGATTGAAGAGTTTGTGTTTGTTTATCTTCTGTCCATAAAACAACTATTTGTTCAGTGTTTGAGTGCAAATTAATACACCATCCATCCATTTTCTGACCTGCTTAATCCCTCATGGGGTCGCTAGTGCCAATCTGCAGCGTTCACTGGACAGGTTGCCAGTCTGTCGCAGGGCAACACATAGACAGACAGGACAAATAACCATTCACGCACACACCTAAGGACAATTTAGAGAACATGCAAACTCCATGCAGAAAGGGCCAGGGTTGGATTTGAACCCAGAACCTTCTTACTGCAAGGCAGCAGTGCTACCCACTGCTCCACTGTGCAGCCCTGCAAATTAATACACCTCTATAGTTATTTCAACATATTGCAATGTGGTCTAGGACACAGTCTCTTAAAAACCAACCACAGCCCTACTATATTATGTTAACAACACCCGCTTATTAAACATATAATAATATATGATTGTATTGTTGTGGTACTACCACTTAATTAACCTGTCCTGTATATAAATTCCATCAATTAATCAATTATCTTGTAAAGTTGTAGAAAAGTCCTTAGCCACATGTTTATTCTTCTCATATTTTGCCATTAGGTATTGACTTAGAATTTTAACCTTGATTTGTTTTCATTTAGTCAGCTGCATCTAGAGAAAGAAATCAGGTGGTTTTCAGCAGTCACTCTAACATATCTTATTCTGGATACTTTAGCCAGAGCAGGGTTTATGCGTTTATGATCTTCAATGTGACAAAGAGACAGAGGCTCTATTTATCGGGAGGCTTCAATGTAATACAAAAAATACATTTTAGGAATAAAGTTACAAACTGCCATTTCAGACTCTATTTCCCTTTCCAGCAGCAGGAGCTCTCCTTAAAGAACCAGCATGTTCTTCTCCTGCATGAGCCAACTCACCGCAAGATAGTTATTCATAATCAGTTTTAGCCACATGCCCAGGGCTGAAAATTGAAAAAAACATTCCTCTAGTAAGTGTCACTAGTAGGACAATTAGGGAGATGAACAGTGATAAAAACTGCTGCACTCTAGGATAATGTGACTATCTGAAAATAAATGTTATTATGCTTCAGGTGCTGTATGTTAAGCACTGTTACGGCCCATGACACCTAGGTTGTGTGTGGGTGTTCCTACCACTTTTTGCTCCTCCTCTGTTCAGGTCATGGTGCTGCAGATCTGGAGGAGAGTATGCAAAGCACAGTCCGTTTCCTGCTTTGGGTGTCTGTCTCACTTCATGCTCCCTGATAGGTGCAATGTGTTGCTCTGCTGCTAAGCCTCATCGTCATCATGTACATTTGAGTTTGTCTTTGGTTCCCATCACTTACACACACATACCACATCCAAGCATTTGCATTACTCCACTCATACTGACAGTTCCATTCCATTGTAGATTTTGTTAACTTTATACTTTATCCTTGTTAAATATTCTTTTGTGCACTTTTACTTGTGGCTTGGTCTCCCATTTTTGTTGTGTCTCTGAGCCAGCCGTACAAGCACCTAAAGCAGACATGACAAGATTTAGAATTATGGGATGTTTATCAGATACAATGCTCATTCTTCAGAGGTGATTCAATAAGGTAAAAAACATTCCCATTGTATTGACCTTTGCACTAAAACTGCTGGGGTTCACCTTAAAAGTCCGTGTCCAGTGTTTCTTTTCTTTTTTGTGTAAATTCAGTGACAGACATATCCAAAACAGACAGCCAAATCCAAACTAATGGTTACCGTTTTTAAAGTAAGAGACTGAAAAAAGAAAGTTATCCTGGCTAATACTGCATGAAACCACGTTTTATTAGAATACAGCAAATAAAGCTTGATGAAATGTCATTTTATAGTGGTGTAGCCTCGTCAAACAAGTAGGCAACGCTCCTTCAGTCACAGCATGGCCATTTAGCATTAAGTCAGGTGTGTGTGTGTGTGTGTGTGTGTGTGTGTGTGTGTGTGTGTGTGTTTGTGTGTGTGTGAGAGAAAGAGAGAGGGAGATAGAGAATTAGAGAAGGATCATAAATATTTTATGTTATGAGTCTCACTACATGTTCTTCTTTTAGCTCACGACAAGTTGGGACCAGATATAATCTCTAAATAAAACATGAAGCCACTTGCTTATCAAATCAAACCACTTACCACTTGTTCAAATTCTTGTCTTTTCCAGATTTTTTTCTTGGCTGTAATTTATTTATGTATCTTATGGTTTAAACTGACAAATAATCTATAATAATGCATAATTCTGAAATGTTAAACGTAAAGCTAAATAAAGATGAAAATTAAAAAATTTAAATATAGTGTTGCGAACAAGTATTCACCTTCTTACAGATTTCTTATATTTTTGCATTTTCTCACGTTATACTGTCAGATAAAAATAACCTATGATACAAATAGCAAAAAAAAGTTTTTAAGAGGAAAATAACCTATGCAAACCCACCTGACCCTATATTGCCCCTTTGTTAATAATAAATTAGGTGTTATAATTTTTTTACAAATTTTTTGAAAATTGAGTTTAATTACACTAAAGACAAATGGGCATGATTACGACCATATCTGTAGAATCAAGAATCCAGGACAATGCTAAAAGGATTCAGTCTTAGACTGAGCAAACTCAGTTTTCAGGTTATTCTCCTATTGAGCATATGTGCATTGGAGCATTTAACCTGTTAACTGAAAAGCAGGTGCCGACATCTGATCCCTGTCTCTCCTTTAAGAGAGAAGAAAATATCTCAGCCAATCCTCCTGCATGACTTTGCTTATAAACCCCTCCATCCATGGATTCTCCTGCTCTTCAGCTGAGCCTTGACAACAAAATCTGGCTGTATCATGTCCGACTTCGAGTCTGATGATCTGGCGGGTTCCCTGAGCTGTCTCACCATGGCTCCTGGCCCTCCCTCTTCCACCTCTGCCCTTTGGAGTGTTGGTTTGGCATCCTGCCTTGATGTTACCTCTCCAGCTTCTCAGTTTAGAACTTGTGGCATATCTCCCGGCTCCGGTCTGGACTCATCTCATCTCGCCCACCTCACTGTATTCCTGTTATATGGCGACTCCACACCTTCTGCCCTTCTTCCTTTAGCTTTCACAGATCTCAAGTTCTATCCCGATCATGTCCTTAAACATTCCAAAGGCAAAAGCCCTTGTTTCATCACAGTCACTTGTTTAGATGGCTTATTCTGCCCCTTTTAAGTTTGCACTTAAACGTCACAGACTCAGCTCGCCCTGCATGCCCCTCTTCCTCACTCTGGAAGGAGCCCCCATGTCAGCTGCCTAGATCCTTAAATTTCTGTGGCAGACTTTAGCTCAATGCAACCTCCCTTCCAGCCAGTTCTCAGGCCATTCATTTAGAATCAAGGCAGTCACCAGAGCGGCTGCCCAAGGAATTCCTTCAGTCTCGCTCCAACAGCTTGGCCATTGGTCCTTCTTAGCATTCTCTTCTTATATTCTCCCAGACCTTCACTTCTGGTTTGCTGCTCAACAATCTCTCAGCTCCTAGATAAGAGCATCCAGCAATTAATTGGTGGTGGTAGGCGTTCCACAGATCTAATCTATTTTTCCAAGGCTTGTCCCGCCACATCACATTTTATCCTCTCCAACACCTTTGTAGTCTCACATCACTTCATCTTTCTGTACCTAGACCTGCAAGCCAACTCTTTACTCCCTTCACCTTGACAAGTACTGCCTGTTCCTTACACACTTCGCCTTGTCAGGCGCGCCCTAGTCCATGCCCTCTCTACACCTAATCGGGTTCATATCATATACTCTCTGCCTAAACAGGTTCATATCACACTCTCTATCGAATCAGGTTCATATTGCACACTCTCTGCCAAATCTGGTTCATATCATGCTCTCTGTGCCATGCCTACGCCTTGTCAGGCACGGACAAGTCCTCATTCCAAAGACCTATCAGCATACAACCTTTCCTCTCAACACCTAGTCAGGCTCTCATCAACTCTCTCCTTGCCGTGGCATGCTCTTATTGTCACATTCCTAGGCCTTTAATTTACCTCCTCTCCTCTGGCACTTCACTACCTGACCTTCCATTCATTTCGATTCTATTCCTTGGAATGTGGCACCCTCTTTTGGGGGAAGACTGTACTAATCCTAATCCCAAAATGAAAATCCAAGATCACAGCCATTTGCAGCTTTCACGTCCTCTGCCAGGGTCCGAGCACCAAATAACTCTTACTGATTTCTGTCTGTCTAACTGAGTCTTTCCAGGTTGAAATGGAGTTTAGATTAAATTCAATTAAATTTTATTTATATAGCGCCAATTCATTAAACATGTCATCTCAAGGCACTTTACAAATTCAATCAAATTATACAGATTGGGTGAGATTATACAGATTGGTCAAAAAATTCCTATATAAGGGAACCTAGTTGATTGCTTCAAAGTCCCGACAAGCAGCATTCACTCCTAGAGAAGCGTAGAGCCACAGGGAGAGTCATCTGCATTGTACATGGCTTTGCAGCAATCCCTCATACTGAGCAAGCATGAAGCGACAGCGGAAAGAAAAATTCTCCATTAACGGGAAGGAAAAACCTCCAGCAGAACTGGGCTCAGTATGAACGGTCATCTGCCTCGACCGACTAGGGGTTAGAGAAGACAGAGCAGAGACACAACAAGACAGACAAAAAAGCACAGAAGCACACATTGATCCAGTAATCTGTTCTACATTAGATGGTAATAGCGGGTGATCTGTCTTCCCTGAATGATGTCACACCTAACAGAACGCCAGACCAGGTGTACCTACTATGAAGATAAAAGAGAGAGCACAAAAAGTTAAAAGCTGAAATGACAACAGTCATTTCAATGCAATGCAATGCAAGACTGGAGAACAGTAGAAATCAGTAGAGTGAGAAAAATAGGCCCTGATGTCCTCCAGTAGCCTAAGCCTATAGCAGCATAACTATAGAGGTAGCTCAGAGTAACATGAGCCATTCTAACTATAAGCTTAGTCAAAAAGGAAAGTTTTAAGATTAGTCTTAAAAGTAGACAGGGTGTCTGCCCCACGGACCAAAACTGGGAGTTGGTTCCACAGGAGAGGAGCCTGATAGCTAAAGGATCTGCCTCCCATTCTACTTTTAGAGACTCAAGGAACCACCAATAGACCTGCAGTCTGAGAGCAAAGTGCTATGTTAGGAACATACGTGGTAATCAGAGCTCTGATATATGATGGAGCTTGATTATTAAGGGCTTTATACGTTAGAGTAATTTTAAATTCTATTCTTGATTTAACAGAAAGCAAATGAAGGGAAGCTAAAATTGGAGAAAAATGATCCCTCTTGTTGATATTCATCAGAACTCTTGCTGCAGCATTTTGGATCAACTGAAGGCTTCAAACTGCATTTTGTGGACTTCCTGATAGTAAAGAATTACAATAGTCCAGCCTTGAAGTAACAAATGCATGGACTAGTTTTTCAGCAACACCCCTGGACAGAATGTTTCTAATTTTGGTGATATTCCTGAGGTGAAAAAAGGAAACTCTGGAAACCTGTTTCCAGAGTCAAAATAACACCAACCTGTTTCCAGAGTCAAAAATAACACCAAGAATTTTTACTTTATTACCAGAGGCCAAGTTAATGCCATCCAGATTAAGTGATTGATTAAGAAGTTTATTTTTTGAGGACTCTGGTCCAAAGATTACAACTTCTGTCTTGTCAGAATTTAAGTGCAGGAAATTTAAAGTCATCCAGCTTTTGATGTCATCAAGACATGCCTGTAATCAAAGTAATTGATTGCATTCATCAGGATTTATGGATAAATATAGCTCAATGTCATCAGCATAACAGTGGAAATTAATACCATGCTGTCTGATAATTTTGCCAATCGGAAGCATATATATATAGTAAAGAGAATTGGTCCAAGGACTGAACCCTGTGGTATTCCACAAGTGACCCTAGAGTTTGAAGAAGATTTATTATTAACATGAACAAACTGGAATGTAAATTCAAAATGAAAAACTAACCTGCATTATCCGACTCTCACCTCTTGCACCTGTGATCCAATCCATCTGCATCAAGTCTTCATCCTACCTCAACCAATCATCCTGTAAGACCTTGATTATGAAGCCGTCTATCCATGGATTCTACTGCTCTTCAGTTGAGCTTTGACCCACCTCCATCCCATCTCCTCCTCCGTGCTCTCATGCGGCTCCTTGCTCCCTTCTCTCCTCCAGCCTCCACCACCAGTGTCCGGACCATAGGGGGGAGACTTTACTAATCCTAATCCTAAAATTAACATCCAAACTCATCGCCATTCGCAGCTTTCATGTCTTCTGACGGAGTCAGTGCCAAAGAACTCTCACTGAGTCAGCCTGATTGACTGAATTTATTAATATTATTATTTATTTTGTACTATTTTTTATAAAACAGATGCTTCTCAATTTTGATTTCAATCAAAGTTTTATTTGTATTATTTTCTCTAGGGAATGACGCTGTTCAGTTTTAATTGGATTAAATGTTTGTTTTTATAAAGTGAAGTTACAAGTAACTTGTTGTATATGAAGGCCTTAGAAGTCTTAACATTCCATGAACTTTTCCCCATTTTATTACACTCAGCCACTAACTTCATTGTATTTAATAAAAATGTTTTCTCTTGACACTTGACACAGTTTTATGGTAAGGTCACAACAAGAAAACGTTGTGACCCTGAACATATTTGCTTTATTAAGGGAGCCTTTATACCTATAAAACCTATACAGTTAAGGTATGATATGCAAACTGATTCCAAACATGACAGATGGAGAGGGGAAGAAGGATAACAGCAGCATGAGTATGTAAAAAATAGATAAGAAAACAACTGTTTGTATTTTCAGAGTTCATTGCCTATCACACTGACCTAATATTGTGTTGTATCTTCTGTTTATCCTTATTTCAATTGCGTTCTGTCCTTCCTTGCTGTGTCCTTTAACTGTTCCTGTGTCCTACCTTCCTTCCTTCCTTCCTAGTCCTGAAAACTAGAATGTTGTTTCTCGAAAAGAACAAAGATATTTACATGAAAAACGAGTAGGACCCTTTGTCCAGGGATTATCAGTGCCTGTAAGTGTTCTCAGGCTGCCCCTTTGCCATTTGTTCCACCTTTCCGATTCATCATCCACCATGGGCTGTTTTGCTGGATTACCACCGTGAAGAGGGAGGATTTGCCATCGTGCTTCTGGCCAGAGAGAAAACACGTCGTCTGTAGCCAACATTTGGATAAAGGATGTCTTCAAGATGACATGAGAGCGAGGATTTTCGTTAGGTTTTCTTTTTTTATAATGTAGAATTTGCGGCAATATTTGTTTACTGACCAGAGCGGCGGAGGGATACAACGAACCTGGAAAGAGTGCTCACTGTTGTGAAGCCCACTTATTTTATACGACTTTGGTCTTATTTTTTCTAAAGTCGCTTGTCAATTTCAGGAGTTGCGGGTTGCAGTTTTTTTTGGGCTTGTTTCTGAAAGTGAAGTCGATTGTTTGGGGTCTAAACTAAGTGACGCCGAAATATCCCTCCGCCTTATAACGTGCTGTAGCTCATTGTGACAGCAGGACCAAAGTAAACTCAGAATGAGCCGATCTGGCCTTATTTTCTGCAGTTTACGGTTGCAATAACTGATGATAACTGCTGAAAGTAGATTAGGTGCTCAAAATGGTGCAATCTCTGCACCATTTTGAGCAGAGATTGGTTCTAAAGATGAGTTTTATACTCATCTTATAACATTGCAGAACCCAACCCATAAACCGTACTTTAATGCTTATTTGTTGTCTTTTATGTCTCTATAATGTAAAATTAGTATTGATTTAAATTTAAATGCGTAATACCATGTCTATCTTTGTTTAAGTGGTTAAAAAAATATTTTGTCATGAAAACGGATATTTATTTACAAGGGGACAGATAGGGCATTGGGACTTGCTCTACAGCCAATACCGCCCAGTGACGTCACAAACTGGGAGGAGGCAGTACTGTTCTTCACCAAGATGGCTTATAAGAAAGCTTATCATTTATTGAACAGTATGTAATAATTGTATATGAAAGTACTTTCAGCAGTTTGAATTCTGATTTTGACCGGACTTCTCCTTTAAAGGCATACTATGCAACATTTTTCAGTTAATTAATGTGTTCCATACCGATTTGGGTGGTTAAATGAGTCATTTCAGGTTGAACAAAGGTTTTCTCGGCCGCCCTGGGGGTCTGTGGGGGAAATGCCGCACTTGCAATTGCAAGAGCTCACGGCCCGCACACACAGAAGTCTCGCTTTACGGTGAGAACTCCATGTGTTTTTGCCCTGCCATTCACTATATGCACACGCGAAAGCAACAACAAAGAACCGCGTGTTAACGTCAAATAAACATGCAAGCATATCGAGTTTTATTATTATTATTATTATTATTATTATTATGTTTTTTTTTTTTTTTTTTTATGTTGGCGAGACGCTACCACGGCGGCGGCGGCGAGTCGGCGGCGGCGGCTGCGGCTTGGCGAGGCGGTGGCGGTAGTGTCTCGCCAACATAAAAAAAATAAAATAAAATAATAATAATAATAATAATAATAAAACTGGCGAGGCGGCCGCCTCGCCAAGATAGCGCTGCGGGAAGCTTGATGTTCATACCTTCGCTGTGTTAGTCATTGTTTGTACTGCCATTTTTTCCACTTTTCGTTGCGTTCGCCTGTCTGCTAAGCTCAAAACAACCGCGCCTGGCTTGATGGAGAAACCAGAACAGCTGAGCATCTTTATGACAGTGCACTTTTACTTTCGCCCTCTGGGGGGAGCCTCGCTGGAAAATCAACCCCGGTTGCATAGTATACCTTTAACAGTACTTGAGTTAAATAAAAGAACATACTAGTAGCAGAGTGGTAATATAAAGAGAAAAAACTGGTGTATACGTGAATTGGATGCAATCTAAGCAATTCTGAGGTGCTTTGTAGAACCTTGGTTTGCTTAAATAAAAAAGCTATTTACGTGTGTAAAATACTTTCGGAATCTTTGGACACAAACAAGTATTTTTCTGTGCGACTAAAATAATGTCAGATTTCCCTTTCAAATAAATCTAAAACAATAAAAAAATATTGTGTGCCAAATACTGTATGTCATCTTCATAATGAAAAGCAGAAGGGGCAGTTTCTAAAATTCATTGCATAATATCTCTAGTGATGTGTAACATAAAAAAAACACCACAAACGCTATTTAATGAATTTATTATGTAATTAGTCTAGTTTGATCATTATTTGAAAACACATATTTGTTGTGCTGAAATTAAGTCTGTTCAACTGGTCCTCAATTCAGCCCCCCTCTATTATTGAACGCTTCATTATCCATAGACTGGCTGACAGGCACAGAATTGTGCCTGCAATAGTTATTTTGAATTGTGCCTGCAATTTTAACCACGTGCAGCTATATGGTTTTTTATCCTTGTGGGGAGAACTTGACTAGCTTTCAAATGTTTTAGGGACTAGCTTTCAAACAAAAAGGGGACTGAGATCAAGTCACCCAAATTGCCTCGGTTCAGGTGCACTGTGTCTGCATTCTCATTAGCATAGGATGGCAGAGCGGTACACTGCCAACAATTCATAATAGTCAGAGTGGCATATTTTGAGCATTTGTTTCTGTAAACCTTTGTGATTATGGCTTGCAGTCTATAGAGATGAATAGAATAGAATAAAATACAAAAATCCTTTATTGTCCCACAGTGGGGAAATTCAGGTGTATCAGCAGCCAGTAAGGGAAACAACCCACAGCACAAGATAAATAGCACAGTTATTAGGTAATGGCACACTTAGATTAAATAAAATGTTTAACTGAGTATGGTGACCCAAAAGTTTACAATATGTGCTTGTATAACTGTGCATAAAAACAGCAAAGGACTTTCCACAAGAAAATGGCAAAAGCTTTGCAATTAACAGCAGGGATGTAAACAACTTATTGAGATTGTTGGGAGCAGTGATGGTTATAAAGTCTAACAGCAGCTGGGAGGAAGAATATGTGATAAAGTCTACAAAGAGGTGCTAACTAATGACACTATGAAACCAAGTCAGCTTAGTCGTCATATTGTGAGCAAACATCCAAATTTGGTGACCAAGTTCCTGGAATTTTATATTAGGCTGAGTGAACGGCGCTCACAGCAAAACCTAATTCGTAATTTTAGCACTATAAATGACAAGGCAACTAAAGCATCATCACATTATGCATAGCTACAGCAGGTAAACCCCACAACATCGGTGACTCATTAATCTTACCTGCAGCTAAAGACATGTTCAGTGATGCTGGGAGAGGCTGCTGCACCATCCGACGCTGCAACTCAGACATGGCATCGGATGTGAAGGAACAGGTTCTGGATGCTATCCGTGACAGCCCTCTCTTTTCCATTAAGCTGGATAAGTCTACCAATGTCACTTATTATGCTATGCACACTATATTAAAAGAACTGAGTGTTGAGGAGGAGTTTTAGCCTTGCTAACCTGCTTGTGTGATTTGTGCGAGGAGGTTCTCCTGTTCTTTGCCGACACCAGTTCTCCACTGGTGAATTATATGAAGGTTGTGAACTGGGTTGCAATGTTGACACATCTTTCAGATATATTTGACTGAATCAACAATTTGAATAAACGATTCCCTGGGCAAAGACAGCCATATCTTTCTGGCACACAATCAAGTCACTGCATTCTGAAAAAAGCTGGACTTGTGCTGTGCTTGTATTAAACAAGGCTCTGTGGAAATGTTTCTGATGCTGGATGTTGTGGAGAAGGGAGCACTTCAGCTGAACACTTTGCAACAGGTGATCATTGCACATTTAGAGGGCCTGCATGAGCAGTTTACTGAAGATTTTGGAGAAGAAACCTTGGCAAATCAGTGGTTGTGAAATCCATTTTCATTCCAAACGACACCAAGCGATGCATTAACACTGCAAGAGGAAGAGGCCCTTATTGAACTGAATTCTAATATGGACTTAAAAAACATGAGTGAAATGCCATTGGCACAGTTCTGGCTGTCTGTGGAGAGCAAATTCTCACACCTCTCCAAAAAAGTGCTACATGTACTCATCCCTTTCACCTCTACCTATGTGAATGCGCTTTTTCTGCATTGACATTGATCAAAAACAAGTATCAGTCAAGCCGGAAGGTAGAAGATGACACATGTTTATTCCTGTCAAAGATTCGTCCCAATATCAGTCGCCTTTGCATTTAAAAAAAACAGACTCATTGCTCCGACTAAGACAGGACACGGGCTTTTGATGATATGAGATGAAAACTTGATCATTGTTTTCATAAAACACAGATGTTAAAAATGTATGGAAAACTTTCAAAAAGCACAATGTTCAAAATGGGTAAAAGAAAATGTTTTAGAAAAAAGGTATGAAAGGTATGTACACTAAGACCAAAAATTATATGAAAAGATAACAATAATTCAATTGGGTAGGGGTGGAAGAAGAGGAGGAGGGTGGGGGGGTGGGGGGGGGGGGGGGGTACCATGAAAACACTTGGTCTACACGATAGTGGAAATTTCTTCTGATCTGATTTTTAATCATTAAACAGTCACTAACATCCAGAGGGAGAACAGTGACAAGATGATCGCTAAAGATGCAGTCTGTTTAGAAGTTGTTGTAGCCAAGCATAGTAATAGAAAGTATAGTGCAAGGAAAAATGCTTGGTTGAAGACAGTACTTAACCAACAGAGATCACAGTAGCTTTAAGAGGAGTTGGAAGCAAAACCCCTTCAAGTATTTGGAGAGAAATTCACAAGGTGTGTACTGTGCGTGGAGTCAGAGCCTCAGAAAACCCCAGACTAAACACAATCATTTCTAGGTCTTGAGCTCCCACTATTGTATTCCTTGTGTTAAGGCTTTCTTGAACCAGAGCCAGTGTCAGGCACATTTATCCTGGGCTAAGGGGAAAATACTTGACTGTAGCTCAGTGGTTCGAAGTCCTCTCTTCGATTTCATTTGCAAATCTCGATCCCAGACTTTGGGGAGGGGGGGGGGGGGCAGACACAAAGTTGCTTGAGCTACAATATGAAGTTTCCATAGTTAGTGTCGGTTTTAGAAAGCCATATTTTCTGATGGTGTGGCACTGCTGTGTTTCATGAGGTCTGAAGTCAGCTCAGTGGTCTAGAAGGAAATCTAGATCCAAGTTTCTACATCCTAGTCCTCAAGTACCACTGCTCTGTGTGTTTTAGGTTTCTCCTTGCTGACACACACATGACTTATCTGAATGAATGATTAACGGGCTTCTGCGGCATGGATGGCTGCTGAGGAGCTCATGCAATTGAATCACATTTGCTGCAACAAAGACACATCAAAAACATCTTACTAACACATTTGTAAATTATTTCAGTGCAGCTTACTACTGAAGCCACATGCATGGCAATATCATATATCATATTTTATATTAAATCCTCTGTCATACTGGGTAGTTGATGTGGTGTGCCACCAATTCCATCCCCGCTATCACTGCAAAAGTAGTCATAACCCTCGCTACAGCTTCTGTTTCCACCGACTGCATTTCTGATTCTCCACTCTTAAAATGAGCTTCCAATCTAAAGTTTAGGAAGAAGAGTAAAAGAAAAAAATGTAATTGCAGAAATGACATTCATGCCATTAGCTTTAAAACTGTAGCTTTTTATTTAGTTGCAAATGCTGTAAAATTGTAGTTTTAGAAGTGTAGTGGTTTAAAAGTAATACATTTAAGAAATCTTAAAGGTTTTTTCAGTACTCGAAGAACCCGATTTTATCAACCTTTCCTTTTAAAGAACTTGGTTTTATTGGTATTGCAGCATGTTTTTTCACTGTAAGTTCAACATTCTTATGTTTCTTTTCCAGACATTACTTTACTGGGGAAAGGGAAGTGGCAAAAATACTTAAGGGTACTCAAAGGGTACTGAACCAACACACAACAAATAAATAGGATGACAGAATTGTAACGTTCCTGGCACTGGAGCTGCTGATTGCAATCAGCACACCTGTGTCTGTCTCCACCCTGGCTGCTTAAAAGCTCTGCTCCTCGTAGCCTCCAGTGCCAGAACGTCTCTAGCCATACGGTGAGCGCTTCCAGCATTTTTGAAATTCCTGTCTGCCTGTCTGCCTCTCGACCTGTTCTGCCTCTGTTTTTTGGATACCTGCCTGCCCCTTTGGATTTGTCTGCCTGCCTGGGTCCTGCCTGTCAGCCTCAGTGTTTTGGACTGCCTCACCGTGATTCCGACCCCAGCCTGTCCGTGAGTAAACGAGTTCGCCTGCCCCCCTGTTCTGTCTGTGCCTTCTGGATTGACCTGGACCTGGACCTGGACGCTCTATTGGATTCCCCCTTGGAGACCGCTGCCTGAACTAAACGGTTTTCCCCCTGACAAAGACCTGGACCGGACCTGGACAAAAGAGCCCTGGATAACCCCCTCTCGGACGCCTTCGTAACAAGGAGTCAGAGTTCTGCCCTCAGCACGTCCAGGTTAGTGACCTCACTTCTCTCTAACAAGCCTGTTAATATCTGCTGGTCACTAACCTGCGACTCTGCCTTCAGGAGCGGCCAGTCGCAGAGTGCGAGCCGAACCAGGGACCGAGCCGCAGCGTCAAAATAAAGACTGATATTATTTTTGTACTCACTTGTTTTCGGGTATTTCTTGGGTCCTCCTAAATTCATCACAAGAATAGTATTAATCCCTGACCAATCCCAAGTGATGTTATTGTTTTCTTTTACATAACCCTGCAATAGGCTTCATCATTGTAGCTATTAAATTACCTTGATTGCTCCAACAGTCTGATGGTATCCATTGCAGTTGAATTGACAGTTTTATCCCTGTACTCTGTTGCTGTTGTCTCTGTTGTGTTTTGACAAAAATTGTCCTCCCTCTCAGTGGCTGTCATGGTCTTGTCAAATGCTGGGGAGTTGTCAATAAGTGATTCCCTTAGACTGCTTATAACCTCTCAATTCCAGAAAGCATAGAAACCTTTTCACTGAAATACAAGTAATAAAACATCAGATAACATAGAAACAACAGAGAAATTAGAGATGCCCTGATCCGGTGTTTGCGTTCCAATACGATACCTGGGCTGAGCATATATGCCGATACCGATCAGATGCTACTGTTGAATATATGAACCATTTCCTTGTTGTGAGTGAAGGCATGAGGCTTTACATAAGTTTTGTTAAGAAAAGCTAACACATTATCACAAATATTAATCATCACTAGGTGCTGTGCGTGCTCTACATGTTGATTTAACAGGCTTTACAAACATAGAATGGAAGTGATTAGATTGCTGTAAATGTATTTTAATAACAAACTAAATAAATGAATTGGAATGCTTGATCTGCTTCATTCATCCAATATATAATCCTGCTAATTAGTCAATACCAGAGCACAGGATCAGCGCATGTCTAACAGAAATCCATGAATGACTGTAACACCACATCAGGGAAAGAAACACCTAATGGTTAGAAAAATTACTTTATAAGTAGGAAAACCTTCTTATGCAACTTTTGTGCATATCATCACACATGATGCTAACCTTCTACTTAAGCTTTGTCTGCCCATTACCCAGAACAACTGATTATATCAATGCTAAAAGTCTAACATATTGTGATCATACCTTTCGTCAGAAGTTCCAACTCGACTCAACCCAGACTTGGCAGTTGCTTCACCCCCTTTTGGAAGTGGAGTGGGGCTATTAGAGGTTGCTGCTACCTCCTCTGATGCCTTCCTTTTCTTTCAAGTACTTTCAAAGAAAGGCTTACTTTTTGCCATTAAACACACAACATTCATTCGATCAGAATCAGTCATTTTTGTTGGCCATAACACAGGATCATTGAAATTAACGCTGTGTTCTGTCTCTGAGCCACTATGCTCAGACTATCCAATCGGGCAGTAAGCCTCTCCACCTGCACTGTCTCTGTTATCGCAAGAGATTGCGCTTTCTGTCTCCTCCTCAAACACACGCTGCCCCCCCCCCCAGCTCCCCGCTAGAGGTGTGCGATACCGGGAATTTTTAATCGATCCGATCCAAAGTAAGTACAGGGTGAGGATTGCCGATATCAATATCGATACGATACTTTTGACATTTAAGCTACCATGAAACTGTTGACCTTTCGGGTTTTGTGATTTTCATTTTATTATTACAATTAAATACTACTACTACTACTACTACTAATAATAATAATAATGTTATGTTCAGTGTTTTTTTTTTCCTAATCCACCTCTTATATCTTTCAACCTTATGTAATTTTGTCTGTGTTGTATGCACCTGCCTGTTGCTTTAATGTTATAAATTTCCCCGTAAATAAAGGATTAGCTGATCTTATCTTAAATAACACTTTTTAATAGGATATATGTACTAGGTTCTTTCAATGTCTTAATTACATTTTCTGTGTGGGCTCCAGTAACATTTGATAGATAATATCTACTTTGAAAGTTAACATGAACTGCCACTGAAGATGACCACTCTTATCTACCTGGATGTTCTCTGGAGGACTGAAACGCCTCAGTTAGTGACGTCAGTCTGTGGGTCTGTCGGGGCAATGAAAAAGGTTTCGTCTCCTCTCTCCGTTTGTGCATAGGATTAACAACACAGAAATTCAAAGTTACTATCACAAATATGATGTGGTCTCTAGATGATACTAATCCTGTCAGAATATGACTTCAAAGCATTGCTAAAACCAGTAGCACTATTAGCAAGGATATGTACTCATGTGTCTATCAATTTTCCAGCAACATGAGAATGCTTCCTGAGCTTTAGTTCCAGCTTTAGTGTACTACAACAGTCATATTGATTTCCCAGCGCAACTTGAGTCTTATCCTACTTGGAATCAAACATCTTCTTGTGCCTTTTTACACTTGATCTTGCACTTTTCTTTTTCTTCCTAACGATGCTGGGAGTTCCACACTCGCTCACCTCCATTGCTTCGGTTTGTTGAACAATTGTACAAATATGCAGTGACGTAACCCCGGTCATGATATTGGTATGACAAACATTAACATAAAAGGCTATGTTTACTAATAAATTGAGGAAAAACAAAGCTTAAAAGACACAAATAAATACTACGCCAGGAGGACATGTTAATCTTTCAGAAAAACGTTGTATGAAACCACAGTTAGTAACTGGAGTATAAATTAAAAAAAATATCAAATAACGTGGCTATGCACCTTTAAGAGAACTATATGATGAAGTGCTGATTTTATTTACCAACAGGACTTGGCTGCCACCCATATTGCCAAAAGTGGAAATACTTGGTTTAATGACCAAAGGATCATTGTGCTACCAAACCTATGGGGTATGTCAAGAGGACAAAAAGAGACCCAAGAGCTAACTAAGCAAACAAGCTGAAGGTCACTGTTAAAAATAAACCTGGGCTTCCTTTGTCATAATTTGACAAGAGTGCAGACGAGGAAGCCACATATTGAAGAGTGGAAAGAATCATTCCATGAGTGAAAGGCAAACGTACAAAAAATCCAAACTGGGACAGAGCAGCAAGTCAAAAACTGGTGAGGACAGAACAAAGGGTGGCATAATGGAGGATCTGAAAACTTCTAAAGGGAAATAGGTGGCTAAAAATAGAGAGGAAGAGCAAAAGGGAAATCGGGATTGCAGGTGAAGACAATGAAACACAACTCAGAATAACAGATCCAAACAAGAAAGTGACAGGCAGAAACCAAAGAGATCGAAAAGGAACACAATTACAAGGAGCTTATAAACTAAAACGGCGAAACATTCAGAATAACTAACTAAGAACCTAATCCAAAATACATAAAATACCCAAGCACATTGACACAGAAAACAAAGAACTAAAACAACAAGAGAGAATACTAATTGGAATATTAATTAAAAGCACGTTCCAAATTAGGAAAGTCCAACACAAAAACGAAGGATCGTGACATCCTTAAGATCTCTACAGCTCAACAGGTTGCTCACTTTCATGCCACACTACATTTGCAGAGTAATTCATGCAAAAGGAGTCCCACAAAAGTTTTTAGTTCATATACGGTACATGTAGATGTGCTTCTATCTTTTTTGTTGTTGTTAACTAATTGTCAAATTTTATTTGATTTTTTTGTTTCGTTTTCATAGGCAGTAAGCCTTAATCATCAACATTAACTATAATAAACAATACATTTTATCATTCTGACTGTATGAAATTTTCAGGTTTCATTACTGAAATAGGTTATTTTTTATTATCAAATTCAAATTTATTTATAGTCACCTCTAATTGCTTAGTTTGTGTCAGCAGGCACCTTTTTTAAGACAGAGAAACTGCTTGTTGTTATAATGGTACATTTTGGGCTATAATGATTAGTACCGAATGAGTAAAGGGCAAAAATAAAAACAATTTGAACAAGTACAAATGTGTGAATGGATCCAGCTTGATTATTGTCTGCTTCTGTGGCCACAGTTGTGCAATGAAGTATGAAAAGGATTTCTGATTGGTTGTTGAAACACAGTTACAGAAATGAGATTTATGTCTGCTATGTTTCTAGTTCATGTCAAGTTGCTGTAGCTCTCTCACCTACGACCCACAAAGAAAACAGTGCAAAAGATGGCAAAATAAACAATTTCACAGAGTCAATAAACTAAAACAGAGGCCTGCAAGAAGTGGGTTTCTGTGATTATGTATGTGTTTCCCTGTTTGCGTGGGAAGCAGTCTATTGGCAAGGACCTCCAGCAGTGAGACAGAGATGAGTTTGTGAAGGCATCCTGACTTCTTCCTCTCCTCATATTGATCCGAGCAACTGGCGAGATTCATGCTGTGAAACAGTGAGGATGTTGAGGGAGAGAAAAAAACTGGAAAAAAAGCACGAATGAGAAACACAAGAGAAAAGGAGAGAAGGGTGTGGGGGCATCAAAAACAGTGTAATAACTGTCTCTAATTAAGGCCAGAGGGAATAGGGGAGTTATTAGCTGTCATAAGCAAGTTTATCACCCTAAGAGTGAGGAGATATAGAAGTGTGTGCATTTGCGTGTGTTACAGGCTAGGGCAGAGGGAGAGTACTCAGATGGTTTGTTAATGCACTGCAAATAATTAATATCTGTGCTCGGCCTCTTATGCCTGCGTTCATGCAAGCAGCTTGTAATAGCTGAACAGTGGTATTTCCCCCAAACACCCCAAATGTTATTAATATGCATGCAGCTGAAAAAGGAATGCTCATATCTCCCAGCTCATCAAAAATCACTCACAAACGCATCATTATCAATCCCCATTAAACCACCCCTCACACTCAGATACAGAAGAACAAATTAACAGACATCCATCAGCAAACAAATGATAAGGGATTACAATTTTAGTTCTTTTCTGTAAAGCGCAGTCTCTTTAACAGATTGTGTGGCTTTTATATGGGTGAGGGCACAGACATCCACAGGGGGTTGGAGCATGAGTATAATTTCATGAAAATTACATTTGAATTCAGCTTTGGGGTGCTTGAATATTTCAGCTTATAATGACATATAGTGCCCCTCTGCTAAAGAGAAAATTTAACTTGCCAAACAAAATTAGGCTTCTTTAAATCTTCCTTGATGTTTTAAATCTAAAACCACAATTTAGAATGCTGACAAACTGATGCTATAACATTCCTAGTGAAATGAAAAAAGTGTTTTACAGATTTCTCTTTGGTTTAGCTTCATGCTGAATGTTTAGTTTTAGACCACATTCAAATAGAACAAAAGGTCCTCTGAGTACACTCAAAAAGCAGTTTTCTAATGATTTCATTTATTAAGAGGATAGGGCTAACCAAATTCCCCTGATCCTATGTTATAACAAAAAGTTATTGCCTCTTTCTTGAACTGGATATTAACTGTGATTAACTGTATTACATGAAAAGCTGAGTTCAATCTCGTAAGACACTGCCAGACCTATAGAATCAGGAAAACTCTGACAACATGAATTTGACAAAAAAGATCTCAGCAACACATCAAGACCCTGTCTGAAGAAATTCAATAACAGATGAGCAACAATGTCTGGAAAGAGGCTTTGGGATGCCGGTGAACCACCATCAGCTTCGTTGAAGAAATGGAGAAATCCTTAAACATAACAGCTCATGCGGAACAATAATGGGTGTTATATCATTAGAATCTACATTGCTATGCCAAGAATTGAAACACAGCAAGACATTGGTGTGAACATCCAAAATGTAGGGGAGTCCGCTAATTGGTAGAGTAAAGTTCTGGATAGAGATTTACCTACAGTATGAGGAATTAAATGCAGCTTTCATTCAGGTTCATCAAGACCTTTAATGAACTTTAATAACTGACGAGGATGGAGACCATATTGCTGTCATGGATGCTTGCAGGTTGGGTAAGCAAAAAAGAAGTATGAGACCTTATAGTGAGAGTGTGAATAAATAGAAATAAACAAAGCTATGCCATGCCTTGTATATTGTCCAGTCTTTTGTTACAAATACAGTCTCAATGTTCATTGCAGGCAATCCTAGCCCCAAAAAAGTGAGCCCTTTTTCCGGTCCTCACTTTACATCAAAGTCTCTACTTTGTTGCTAAAATGCATAAAAATACGTTCTCACTCAGCTGCAAGTACAAGTGCACACACACGCACACATCCCTGTTTTAAAGACAAGGTTCTTCTCTTGACTTCCACTGAGCTTCATTCATTTCCAGCCCTTTCTAACTTAGCCCAAAGACTAACCTAAACCTGTCACCTTAGTCCTGAACCTAACACCTAACCCCCCCTAAAAAAAAGGTTATCTCTCTGGTGGTAAAATACAAAAATATGTTCTCACTCAGCTGCATGTGCAAGTGTGCACACACACACACACACACACACACACACACACACACACACACGCACACACACGCATGCACACACATATACATGTGCTGTGTTTCTTAACCCTCACAGGAGGTTTAAAAAGGTGCTCACTCAGGCAACGCGCTAACACAAAATTTTTCCTATGCTGATAAATGGCACTGTACATCAAACCTAATTTTACACTTCTTCCTTTTGCCTACCAGCATGGAATCATATTACTTCATTTTATGTTTCAAGCATCCTATTTAATTCAGTTAATGCATTTCTAATGCAGTAATATTTCTTTTCACATTTTTCCACCTCTCTTTCATCTCTCTTGGCCAGCGTTCACATCTTTTTGTGTTTGTTTTCGCTCTCTCACTACTCAGCCATCCCCTCTGCCTCTCCCTTGACCATGCATTCCACTACAGTGCAGCCTCCATTGATTTGCTCTCTGGTTGAAGTGCTATTGATTACAATACATGCTCCACTGCTACTGAGCTCAGGCAGTACCACTGGGCAAAAACTGTACACACTCACACACAAGAGTGCATGCCAATCACACAAATACATTTCCTCTTTTCTTCTTTTTCTTCAGCTTTTTGCCTTAAACTCATATTGACATCAGAACATTCTGCAGTGCACTATGTCACTACTTTATCCTTATCTGCTATCCATCAAAACCGCCAGTAGGTATCATTGGCTCAATGTATCCATGTTTAAAAAAACTAATAATTTTAAGTTTAATCACTGTTTTTGGTTTGACTGTTATAAAAAACACTAATAATTTGTCTTTTATGTGTTTATTAGAAATTAAATCTATCGCAATTCCCTCATTTGGTAATTCATCATTTTATCTGTTTAGGCTAGCATGATGAGTGCAAGTGCTTTTTAATGATTGAGGGATAGTGATCCAGATACGATGAGGTCGACTGAAGCGGGGAATGTCCAGGGCTTCATGTTGTTGGAAATGATGGATTGACATGCCATGACGCTGATAAAGTAATGTTTTGCATCTGAAAAATGAAAACTGCTTTTATGATCACTGCTTTATGAAGAACACTGTTTATTTGAGCAATATCTGCTTTACAGCAACTCCAACCACCACAGCTCTCTCACACTCTCCAAATTGTTTTCATCTCATTTACGGTGTAATGTGTACTGCTTTTCCATCTTTCAGTGCACATTATATTACTGTAAAGATAATGGACAGTGCCTCAATACAAAGCAATAAGGATTCTTTTGTTAAAGAGCCTGTGCAGTGATGTCAGTGATATTTATGCTAGACGGCAGATGGCAGTTGCAGTCTGCAAGATTGTCCCAAATATTAGTCCTAATCTTGAAGGGTCTTCAATATATACATTTTCTGTTGAATTTAGGCAGCACTGAGACGCAGTGGTTAGCACTGTTGGATAGCAACAAGAAGAACTCTGAATCATGGTATGAGGTCTTTCTGTATGAAGTTTGCATGCTCTCCCTTTGCATACATTGATTGACTAAATGGTTTCTTGTCCTGTTTGTTGATTTGTTGTTCAGTGATGGACTGGGAAGTTGTCCAGGATGTACTTTGCCTCTTGCTCATTGTCCACTGGAGATAGGACATAGCCCTGTCTTCGCAACTCTGCAATGATAATCAAGTATTAACAATTGATAGACGTCCAGGAGGAATCCTAATCAGATGCCCGGGCCCCCTTAACTGGCTCCTCTCGACGTGGAGAGTCCTCCCCGGATGACTGAGCTCCTCACCCTATTTCCAAGAGAGAGCCCAGACACACTACGGAGAAAACTCATTCCAGCCGCTTGTATCCAGGATCATTCCATAATCTGTTTTTGTTTACTCATTAAATTTAGAATTTTTTGAACCCTGTGTTTATTATAGAGACATAATGGCAGTCTTCATTAAGGTATTCATTCACAGATTCTATTAAATTTTAAATATAGCGCCCATTCACAACCAGTGACGTGCAGTGAGGTTCATAGCTGGTGAGGCACTGACGTCATCAGAATCAGATTTGCAAATAGATGCATAGATTGACAGCAGTTTACAGGTTATGTTTCACTTCTGCATCCTTACACATACAAACTGTAGCTCACAAAACACACATTTCCTTAAAAAACAAAACAAAATAAATGTTATTACTGTCTTACCTTTACTTATAAATGAAGTCGCTCCTTCTGCACAAAAACATCCGTCACTTTGCGATAGAAGTCCTCTTTATCTTCCTTCAGTTTTAAAAGTCTCTCTGTCTCAATGGAGATCACTGCCAGGGAAGAAAGCCTTCCTTGATCCGTCCTGTTCCTGCTGTATGTTTTCAGTCTCTTCAGGGTTGAGAATGACTGCTCCACTGACTCTGTAGTAGCTGGCACCGTGAGCACGAGCTGGAGCAACTTTGTCGCCTCAGGAACAGTTACAACAAGATCCTTCTCGGCCAAAAAGTTGAGAAGCTGTCCAGGAGATTTGCATTCATCCCTCACCGTTTTTGAGGGATGAATGCAAGAGAGGAAAAAAATCACTATCTCTATTATAATCTATCGCTGCACTTGACTTGCTCCCGATTCGTTTAGCCTAGCTCGCTGTCACTTACTCGGCAGTTGAGGAGTGAACAAGACGAACGTCTGGGATCTTGAGCGCCCCCTGCCATGAGGCAAGAGAACTGTCTGCCTCACCTCGAACCTGTTCTCTGCCGTTTATAATCGCTCATTACACGAAACACGTTACACAAACACAGTTGGTGACAAAAAGCACTGTACATTATATACATAAGCTAAATTATTGGAAATAAGTTCACATATTAAATTTGTTTAAACCATTTTATTGACGCCGTACAGCAACATGCTCTCTCCGCTTAGCAGCCAGCGCAGAGCCAGAGGTTGCGCAATCCAAGGAGAGGCAGAGCTCGCTGCTGCCTCACCGGCATCGCTTCCAAGCATTTGAATGGGAAAATAAGAAAATTCAGCGATTTTGAACAAATAAAAATCGAAATTGGTGAAGCTACATGAAAAATAAATATTTTTTAGTACAAACCACCGGATGAATATAACAATTTAAATTACTTTATGATTATATATTTTCTTTCTTTCCATGATGGCTGGTGAGGCACTGCCTCACCTGCCTCCCCTGACCGCACGTCACTGTTCACAACAAATATCATCTCAAGGCACTTTACAAAGTCAAATTCAATAAAATGCTACATACAAAAAAATTTCCTATCTAAGGAAACCCAGCAGATTGCATCAAGTCTTGACAAGCAGCATTCATTCCTCCTGAAAGAGCGTAGAGCCACAGTGGACAATCGTCTACATTGTCCATGGCTTTACAGCAATCCTTCATACCGAGCATGCATGACGTGACAGTGGAGCGGAAAACTCCCCTTTAACAAGAAGGAAAACCTCCAGCAGAATCAGGCTCAGTGTGAGCAGCCATCTGCCTCGACCGACTGGGGTTTAGAGAAGACAAAGCAGAGACACAAAAAAGCACAGAAGCACCCATTGATCCAGGAATCTTTTCTATGTTAGGGTAATGGTAAATGATCTGCCCCCACCAGCTAGCTGAACGCCAAACCAGATGTACCAACTATGTAGAGAAAAAAGACAGAGAAAAAATAAAATTAAAAGTTGAAAAAACAACAAATAATGCAAAATTGCATTCCAAAATTAGAGAACAGTAGGAGAACTCAGCAGAGTGAGATAAATAGATCTTGATGTCCTACATTAGCCTGAGCCTATAGCAGCATAACTACAGAGATAGTGCAGGATAATCTAAGCCACTCTATGAGCTTTGGCAAAAAGGCAAGTTTTAAGCCTAGTCTCGCGGACTAAAACTGGGAGTTGGTTCCCCGGGAGAGGAGCCTGATAACTAAAAGATCTACCTCCCATTCTACTTTTAGAGACTCTAGGAACCACCAGCAGACCTGCCGTCTGAGAGAGAAGTGTTCTGTTAGGAACATACGGGGTAATCAGGTCTCTGATATCTGATGGAGCTTGATTATTAAGGGCTTTATACGTTAGAAGGAGAATTTTATGCCATTTAAAGTTTTGCTTATCAAACATTTTAACTTTTAGACATACTTTTTCTTCAGTTTGGCAATGTACAATACATAAATGGTGTTCTAAACTAAATTTGGCATTTACAAATGATATTTTCCCAACTATATTTTCTGAGGTTAAGTATACCGACGGGTTGCTCTGCAGCATAGAAAAGATGTAAACCATTTTGACAGATTTTTAATAACTGCCTGGAGATTTGAAACCCTAACCTTTTTAACAAAAGGCAATCAATAACTTGTAAATGAACTGCAGTCTCCAATGCATAAAATGATTTTTACATTGTAATCTGCATGCAGAACTGTATGATTAATAGCTTTCACTTTATGTTATTTTCAGTGATTACTGGCCTTTCAAACAGCTGACTGATCAGTCAGATAAGATTATTGGGCATGTAGTCCCTATCATCGTGTCTGGCTTTTGGCTGATTTTCATATCTGTCAGACAATTAATTCAGGAGAAAGATGTAACTCGAGGTGCAGCTATAAGATTTGAGCATAGTATGAATGATGTATAACATTCCTATTATGCTTTAAAATTTATTTGGTGTAAAATATTTATCAGGTCCCGCTTCAGTAGATTTCCCAGTAAAAAGCTTTACATGCAATTTATTTCTCTATTACCTGTTTAGGTCTATATTGCACATACATTTTTCCATATCCAAATGCAAACCTGTGTGTATCAAAGTACTGTAAGGTGGGAACACTGGAAATTTGAATAATCTTAAATTCCACAGTTAATCATTTTGACTTGAAGAATATTATTAGATGGGAATGACGGCACCAGAGATTGGTTCTGTTTCACAAAGACACCAATTTTGTCAAAACAGGGGCATGCTTCTCAATCCTAGTTCCCGGGATCCACAGTATGCTTAAGATGCTTTCCATCTACAGTACAATCAATTTTAATGGATGGATCTGATGAATGATGGATGACATGCTTTTATTGTGTTGAAGAGTTGTTTGAATCTGATGTATTAGAGAAGAACACAAGTAAAATAAAATGACTTCCCATGAGCACTAATCATCTAACCTTACTCTTGCCAGATGGATTTCGTTTCGCCAAGCTCCCCACGGCTCCACACATCTATCTGGGAATGCTCCATTGGAGATGTATTTCAGAAGATGGGGCCTTATCTAAAATCCTTGCATATGATTGGATAAATCAGTTGTCTGTCATCTTTACTGACGCACTACAAGCTCTTGCCAAACCTGGTCAGGAAAAGGGCGAAAACATTGTTTCCATTTACAGAAGCCTTCAAAGACGCTCTCTGGTGTTCTTTTAAAGAATTCATATTTGGTAGATTGGACAACACTGATGAAATAGCAGCATCAATGTTACCGCTTACTTTCTCACTTTGAGCCGCCGTCGTTGTCTGAATCCAAACAGCTGCTTTTCTGATACGTCACATCTACGAAAATCCTGCCCGGCAATCCTGATTGGGTCGTCCATTATATGTCGTATTGAAATTTTGCCCAATGGCAGCGATTTGAGATGAATGTGTTGATGCCGTGTGGGGTCCGGCGTCTTTGATTTTTTTCCTCTCTGTTTCGACAGACTTTAATTTTATTCACGCTACCTGTGTTTTGTTCAAGTTCCGCTCTGCTCTCTCGCACACCTGGTCCTGTTTTATGATTTTCCACCCGCATCCCCAGTCTCATTATCTTCTAAATCTTCTCATACATAGTACTAATGTTCCTTAGTTCTAGGACTGTTCACTATTGGTTTTTTGTAGGGCACCTGGCTTTTAGAGATGTTTAGTTGGCTTAACAAATAATAGTGAGGTCATTGCCTGACTGCAAGCCTATATCTAGTTTATCTTCCCAGACCATTCAGTGGGACAAAGGTAACTAGCCATCCGAGACTAAATTGTTAAGGAGGTAAAAGAATGCTGCTGCTTGGTTGTCCCTATTTGTACTAGTGCTTAATTTAGGTAATCTGTCATGAGTCCAGACTGCTTTTTTAAAGTAAGAGCAAGCTGACCATTGTTTTCTGCAGGTATGGCTCTCCTTTCTCCCCAGACGAAACTGTAAGAAGACAAAAATAAGCCAGACTGTGACTGTTCTCTGCACGGTCTCGAAGACCTCTTGTGTGCATGCACAATGTATTGTGATCCCCATTACATGTGGTGGAATATAAAAGCCCCTTACTGTCTTGTGCATACAGAAAACTTTGTGAACCTTTTTGTTTTGGCTTCCTATCTGGGTTGTTGGTGCTGGATGGAGGCGCTTGGTAATCCCAATAGTATGTGTAAATGTACATATAATTTGAAAGAGTTTCCAGGCTGACCTCATGCCAAGACTATAAATTCATCACCCCCAGACCTGTCTTCCTGTACTTGAAGTAGCCTAATTTATTAGCATTTAGACCTGCAGCTGCTATGTGCATGCTGTTACCATAAAGCTGAAATGAGCAGTCCATGCTATCCAAAAAAAAGATAATGTTGCCTGTGTTATGTTCAAGCACACATATCCTTGCTCCCTGTTGATGGGGGTCCCAGCTGAGGAGAAGTGGGCACATCTCCATATTGCGTATACTGCATGGTTGCTGGGAGACTGAGGAAAGTTGTTAGTTCTCCAAGAAAATTCACTTTCCACAAAGAGCAGTCCTGGCATCATATGTATTAATAAGGAGAGGCACGATAAGGAGGCAAAGGCGTGAACAGCTGCAGATAATGATTCATGATATAATTTTACGATAGTCACAGTATTACTTGTAAAAAACAACTTGAGGCGTAATAAGCTCTGTGTGATCAGCTCAGGGGTATCAGCAAAAATAAGCACACTTAGAAACATACTCTACAGGGAAACTTCAGAGATTGTGAAAAAACCCGTTAATGCAGATATGATAATTGACGTGGGAGAACGGCTAAAAAAGTTTAAAGGGGATACTTTTGTGCTGATTACTAAGAGTAGCAGCATTCTTGCATTCATTTGGAGATGAGGTTTTATACATTTACCATGGGGTTTACACAGTGTATGAGACTCTATAGATTGTATGGTGGTTTTAATGCTGTATGTAAGTGGGCCTAACTACTTCACATGATCCTTTAAAACCCTGGATATTTCAGCCTATATTTAAATCATAATTGAATCGATGCAGGTAGTAGAAATTATTTAATTTAGGTCACCAGAAAAGCTAACAATATCAAATGCTGACAAAAAAATAATAATGAAGATGTTACTAGTACATTTCAGATGGCAACTGTTGACTCAGCTGAACCGTATTAGCAAAATTAAAAAAATACCGCCTATTCACTGCAGACCATTCTCCTTGGGACTTCATTTTTGATCTTCTTCAAGTTTGGGCAAATAAAGCTTGTGCCTCTGAAGTGAAATGAGGCTTTTCCCAAAGCAGCACAGACCCCCTCTGATTTCAAACAGATGCAGAGAGTATCATACACACACACACACACACACACACACACACACACACACACACACACACACACACACACACACACACACACACACACACACACAGATACACATGAATGCCTTGACCCACACACACACACAAAACAGACATACAATAAGCACACTTATCGCAAAGCAATCAATAGGAGTGCTGATGGATAACGCATACTGATGTACGAGCTGCCCTATGACCTGTAATTGAATGTGCAGGTTTCAGACACTTTATCATGATAGGGCCTTTCACTCCACAGGACATCAGCTGCTAAATGGTTGATAAGCCAGCACACTCTGCCCCTGCTGCTCATCTGTCTGCTGTCAAAGCAATGGGTTTGCTGAATGATTTTCAGAAAGTGCTAGAAAGCCCGAGTTTGTACTTCAGAGAAACCGTGAAGAAGTTGGAAACACTGCACATGTGTGAAAGTGTACATGACGTGAGTCATAGTCATTTGCAAAGGCTCATTTGTCTCTGTTTTTTCCCCAATGAAAAGATCTTCAGCACCAAAAACAAAGAAAAAAATATTACATCAATGTTGTATCAAAACTTTGTTAAATCTATGAACCAATTTATGACCTCTAAATTTATAGACCCATCATCCTCCGAAGGCTTTTTCTCTTTAACACATCTTGTGTTCTGCTCTAGCAAAAAGTTACTTATGTGAAAGTTGTAGAAGTTGCCATAAAAACTATAATCTTTTTTAAACTTCTTATAATGTAGCACCACAATTGTATTCAACGTGGGATACAAATTATGAACACAAGACACAGTGGAATTAAACTCATTAAAGTCCGATCTTATGTTTCAGCCTTGGTTGAGGAATCCTATTCAGCAAACTTACAACGCTGCAATAAGTAGGGTAATAGCTAATATCTGCATTAGAAGCATTTCAAATAATCAGTTCAAAATCACTCTGCGGGAAGATGAGATAATGCAAACAGTAGGTGCAGTAAAACAGGTCAATTTAAAAAGAAATTAGAAAATAAAATAAAAAGAAATTTATGGACATGAACCTTTTACCACTTATGTTTGCATCAGTGGTTGAAAGATGGTGTTCTTGAGTGTTGGAGTCAGCTTTATTGTCTCTTCTTTTTTCTAACACTTTTCTCAGCTTGCAATAGCTAAAGCAATATTTATTCATTATGGGCACATCTCAATAAATTAGAATATCCTCAAAGAGTTAATTTATTTCAGTAGTTCAATTTAAAAGGTGAAACTCAGGTCATATTTTTCAATGTCTATGGTAACGTTACATGGCTGTACACCCCTTACATGGTTATATGTTTCAAGTTTTTATTTCTATTAACTTAGACTGTTATGCCTTACAACTAATTTAAGCCCAAAATGCAGTTTCTTGGAAAATAGATATTATTAAGTAAGACCAATAAAAGAAGATGTTTTATCAGAAACATTTTCCATTATAGGAATGCTATGGCCTACACTATCATGGATAAGAGTGGTAACTTGAAAGTTGTCAAGCAGACAGTAATTAATCTCCTTTACAATAAAGTTAAGCCATGTGTTTTTCTTGCTGAAAACCACGTGACAAACAGTGCCTCGCATTACGTTGGACATGTGACTGCTTCATTTTGCGTGTCAGTTTGCAAAATAAAAGCCCAATAAATTTATATTGTTGTTGGATGTCTATGTTGATTTACATTTTATCCATTACACGGGTACTGTTAATTTTGGAACTATAATAGGACAAACACACTACTGTGTCTTTCCCCCAAAAGCATGCACTCCCAAGACATATTAACATTAAATATGTTTATTGACAAATCAGTCCATGCCATAAAAGGAAAAACAAAACAACCACCAACGATAGCCAATATATTAGCTGGATTACTTTGGATGAAAATCACTTTAAGAACTAAAAACAGATGGCCGCGTTAAATAAAACTCAACAGACGTATGGTTACTGGTTGTGGGTTGGACAAGAACTTGACAACATTGCATACACTATGTTCTGTTTTTTGAAGTGATTTAAGTGACTAAGCTGTCATGGTATAACTGCAGCAGCAGATGTGACTATAGAGCACTGAATAAAGGATTGAATAATGAACCTTTGGCTGCAAGGCTTCATTGATTCATGAAGCTTCATTTGGCCATCACTACTGTAAGATTCAGTTTTCCAAGAAAGTGAATTTTGGAGTTTCAATACCTATGAGGCATTAGCATCAAATGTAACAAACATAAGTTTAAGTATCTTGTTCATGAGTAACACTAGGATGGACATGGACAAACGGATTGGGGCTTCTTCTGCAGTAATGTACCTCTTAGGTCTTTTGTGGAGAAGAAAGAACTGAGCCAAAAAGCAAAGCTCTATCTAAATTCTAAACCCTGATCATAAGGTCATAAGGTATGGATCATCTGCTGAATGGAATCTCATGGGCAAGCCTTCGCTACCCGCATGCAACAGTGACCCTTGTGTTGTGCAGTTAGGATTGGCTGATTATTAATAATACTAATTAACTAAAAATGACCATAGATGTAACTCTGTTGTCAGGGAGTTAACCAAAAAGGGATGATATGAGCATGAGCTTTCAAACAGTGCTCACCTTACACAAAATAAGCACAAACTATCTTTATATATGCATGAATTTATTAACTATACCGCAACACCCTACAGTTAGCATGAATAAGTCCATAAACTTTCCTACTACACCAAACTTTTCACTAAACTACTAAAAGGATGAAATAAGAATAAGATGCAAATTAATCAATTGATAACCAATAAGCAGCTGGAGATATTATTATGAAACAAAAATAAAATATTATTGACAATTAGGCAAATATAATGAACTCACAGTGATCTGGAGCTTTACCCACTAATGAGTAATTAATAAAATGAATAATGATGAATAATTGCAGATTCAGCATAAAGCAAAACGTGAAACATCAAGGCAATAGTGACCCAGAAATGGGAATTTGTCCTTCTGTGTATCTGGCAGCTAGCAGGGCTAAGCTTATTGACACAACGCCAACTGTAAGTTCGCTCCTCTAACCCCCAACAAACAAAGATGTTGTTAATGGAAGTGATGGTGAAGCTCACAGCATTTAGAGACATTTTTGCAAAGCAAAAGGATAAGGAACAAATGTTCAAATGAGTCGTCAAATGAATTCAGTGAAGTTATTTAAAGGTAACCGTGGACAAATCAAAATATAGCTACCAGGAAACATGAAACACAGCACAACTTATAATGGCACTTAACCACTAAGCAGTTATGAACAAAAATGGATTTACTTTTATACAGACAAACAAACAGTAATTCCCCTCAATCACTGTTGTGTTCAGCTGCTCATGAGGTTGGCTGCATGCTTTCATCCATCTTTTGGAATTTCTCAGACTCCTTTTAGGTTTTGGGAAAGGAATGAACTGTACACCCTCTAAATGTTCAGGATAACGCATGACTAAAATTGTACTTTCCCCATTGACGACGTTTAACCATTTTTGCTAATGTTTTTTTTAATGAAATCTCTCTGACTGAAATGCGTTTGTAATGTAAAATCTCCCAGCAGGTCATCAATTTTGTTGGAGAATGAAAGCTGCTGTAGATTGATGGACAACAGCAGAGACCAGCTTGCTGGCCAATCATCAATACTGCAGTGGACATGTGAGCTCACAGTTTGGGAATGGCGCTGAATGGGAAACCATGGGCACTTCATCCTGCCCTGTTGCAATCAAGATTGTCTGACGCACCTGTGAGCCACATTCTGCTGTCATGATTTGGAGGTGTCCGGGTATGGTTTTGATTTAGATTCTTGTTTTTCTTGTCTTTTATGTTCTATAGGTCTTGTGATACTCGTTTATTAGTTTTGCCGTCAGGGTTTTAGATTTGTTAGATGTTCTTCCTTATTACTGCATTTCTTTACTTTTTGCCTTCTAGTTAATTATTCCATTCATTTGTACTTGGAGTTTTGTGTTGTTATTCAGCTACATTCTACCTACACAAGGTTGTCAAATATTCATTAATAAACCTTTTTAAGTGCAAAACTGTGTATGACTGAATATCTGGTTTTCTGGTTCATAACAATTTGAAACCTCATAACAGTTTGAGAGAAAATCAAAAGGGTTACCACTGTTTCATTGGCTTTCAGGGGAGGAAAAACTATTTCCTTGGGGAATCTATGTTAAGATTAAATAATTTTGGATGGCAGGCTGCTAATCCGTTTTCTTCAGCCAGGAAGGAAAATCTACAACGCACAGAAACAGTATGATTTCAGAGCATCTTTTGAGCTCATTCCTTGAAGGTCAAAAGGGACTGAGATTTCCTGGATGCACAAACAGCTAAACATAAATACTTATGTTCCTTCCATCAATAAATGGTAGGCATCGTTTATCAGTCATTTCTGGTAAGATGGCCCAACACTTGGCTGCCCATCACCCTGTCGCTGATCCATCACAATTCCTTCTTTGGACTTCTGATAGATACTGACCAGTGCAGACTAGGAACACCCCAAAAGGTCTGCAAGTCTGGAGATGCTCTGACCCAGTGTCCCAGGTGTCACAATCTAGTTGCAGTCAACTTGTGGAAATCCTTACATTTGGCCATTGTTCCTGCATCCAACATGTCAACTTTAAGAACAGAATGTTTACCTGCTGCCTGATAAATCTCACCATATTTACTTCACCTGTCAGTGGTCATAATGTTATTACTGTGTTTGTGTCATTAAAATGAGGGACACAAAAAGAGCTCCATCGGTCCTAAATGCCAGTATGGCAAAGTACCAGCACCATTCCAATCAATATCAAAACACTTTTCTGCCAACTGACAGATTCACTCAGAAACTCCTTCCATGATGTGATTCCAGTCAGGTCGCTCCTTTAGGAATGTTTTTTCCCCAGTCAGGCTTAAAAGGGCTGAATTCAGCTTTTAATCACTGCTTCTGCCAACAGTGTCATTGTCTTTAAAGTAAATCACTGTTTTTCTTTCTTGAGGACTGTAAATGACGCAAGTTAATTAAAAGACAACAAGAAATAATACAACTTAACTTTGCATTAGTGGTTCTAATTTGGATTTTCAATTTAGCAAGCAGTATGACTATTTCTTATCAATAGATTACTAAAGCTAATAAGGGCTAATATTGAGTTTTCAGTCAGATTCTCACCAGGAGAACAAATTTATAACATTTGCATTTTTAAACCACACTGATGTCCTTTCAATCACACTGCTTGTTTCTGCAAGGCCATCCAGCTTGAATCTTCAGATATTATGATTGGTTCCACTATACCACAAGATATCAACTAATCACAGGAACACTGCATCACAGTGAGCAGAACTAATCTTTATTGGACTAGCTGCCATGGCTGTCTTTTTTTAAAAACGTCTTTAAGAGATTTCAACTAGCATAATTTTGATGTGCCTTTCAAAAAGTTAGGAATGTTACATTTGGAAATATGTACTTGATTTGAAATAATAAAAGAGGATCCTTGAAGCAATATTCTGAAAAAAAAAAAAAAATCAGTCTTGGCCTTCAATGAGGCTGCCTGTCCTTGGTTTTATATTGAAAGAGGAAACAGCAGATAGAGACCATATTAATCATGTTTTGGTTTTGCCGCTTGCATATTTGCTTCTTTTTTTTTGTATGTGTTAGTCTAAATGCTGTGCAACCCTAGGTAGCATGGCCTTCGCTCTGTTGTGATGCATTACAGATCAACGCAAACACACACTCGTAGGATTTAGCCGGACATTTGGAGGAGAGTAAACAGGGAATATTTCATCAGCTGTGTGATTTGGCAACATTTTGGGCCTGCAGTAACACTGTTGTAGTCCATTTGTTCGAGGCAGTGTGTCTATGTGAGCTGGAATGTGTGTCTACATCAGCAGTGGCCAAGCCTATGGTGTTGTGGGATGCAGACCCACCTTAGCTGGTTTGTTATGAATAATAACCCTGCTTACAGCCTTTTTAAGGCTCAAAAAGACACAGTATGTGCAACAAAAACACCCATCTAGGAATGTCTGCTCACTGTGAAAGTATAATAAATGCTGGTGAATTTGTTTTTCAGCATGCTATTAGAATTAAATAAACATCTAGAGATGATACGCATCTAGATTAAATGTTCTTTGCAGTCCTGTAATTAAATGATTTAAAATAAGTCATATGTTGGCTTTCAAGTCGATTGAGTAAAATATTTATTCTTGGTAAAAAGACAAGGAGTGGGTGTGGAAGTAATCTAGTTTACGTCGGGAGACTCTGGTGGTTCAGGTGTTAGCAGTCCAGCTTCAACAGGGCATGGTCCAATTGAGAGAGGGGGTCTTGAGGTCTTGGGGATGTTTGCAGATTGAAGGGTACGAGCGTCCAGAATCCAACAGGCTTGAGGACCACAAACAGTCCAGGGTCATACACAGAAGATCACTCAGGCAAGAAGTTTCCAGAATCCGTAGGGCTTAATCAGGGTCAGAGTTAGGCAAAAGTTCAGCAACATACAGGGAAAAAAGCTCTACTCACTCCAAGAACAGGTGTAGGCAAAAGCAGTGGTCAGGGACAGGCAGGGTCGAAGAACAGTATAAACTTGGTTCATGAGACAAGGCTTGAACGCTGTGGAAAGGCAGACAATCTCGCACAGAGCAGGTGAGAAGCAGGTGTTTAAATAGGTAACAGCCCAGGTGAGAATAATCATCAATTAGCAGTGGAGGGACAGAGTAGCAAAAACATGGCAGGACTAAAATCATGACAGTGTTTATTATCAATACCTATTTCCTTCCTAATTTTTCAAATGATTTGTTTAAAATGTGCCATGTCGTCGCACAAAGAAGCCATTTGTTGGAGGTTTACCCTTAGAATACATTCAAAAGTGTATTAATTTACTTTAAATGTTGGGAATTTACATATCGGACGTTTAATTCATGACATCATGTCACACTCATCTCACACTGTTTGAAAAGTAAATTCCTTTTAAGTAAATTTCTGATTTTCAACAAAGAAAAGACAATTCATGGAAAATATAAAAATATTCCTGGCATTTACCAAAAACTATTTATTTCGGTAATCTTGATAGACCTAAATTATGTCTTGTCTGATTCAATGTTTAGTCTAAAAATGTTTAAACTTCTTTGTCTTTTTATACCATGTATGTGAACATCTGATATATTACATCACTTAAAAGTGTCTTGTTAAAAAATAAAATGGTAAGACTTTTATTTTGTGTTTAAATTGAACCTCTATGGACCTGTATGAACCCTATATCAAAACTACAAATGACAAGTCATATTAGGTATACAGAAGCAAGTGTTAAATCTTATTAGGATATCATTGGTGTTGTGTGACCAAAAAATAATACTGTACTGTTAATGTATGAGCAAAAGTTGGAACCACTCCCATCCAACATCAGTATCCGATTCACTCACCAATCATTGTTACAATGTTAAACTCCTACTTTACTTATCCCAACCTCTCATGTCTACACATTTTGTTATAGTACCCCTTCTCATGAATGTATGCCTATTCAAGGAAGAAAGGCCCCTTAAGCATTTTTTTATGCCAACTAACTTGTGGCAAATGTTCTTTAAGAGTGAACTGTTGTCCGCACATTGTATCACTCAGCAGTCTTCTGGAAATGGCAGTAAAATTTATTTTTGAAATGTGAAATGATTGTTGTAGAAATTTGCATTCTCATCAAAATCAAGGTTGCAGTGCATGTTTAAAAGTGTCTCAAAGACACATAAACAAGCCAGATTTCAGGTACTTTTCTTTCCACGTTTTGCTACTATCTGCTTGTACACTTGATATCTTAAAGGGCACTGAAGCAATTCACTTTTAGCTAAGATGATTTTTTTGTTTCATATTGTCAAAATTAAATACAGTGAAATAACTGAACTGTTTTATATGGAAACTTACCCAACATAAACTAAAACTCCTGCTGCCACACTTAAGCTATATTTCAATAAATAATGATGATCATTCTGATCCAGGCCATACCTAAGTATCTAAACCAAGTGATGTATCATGCCTCTAATACTTGTAAAAATAACGGCATTAAAAAGAAAATTTTAAAATTTCTTTTTAAAGTGCCATATATATTTTTTACTATCAGATGCATTTGATGCAATATGATTGCTTACCACAATATGCTCAGCGAACCTAAAGCTAGTCTATTTTCAGGCCACATTTAGGCTCAGCAGATGAGTCCTTTAATTAGTTTATTCAAATGTCACACACAATAAGATAAGATGTCTACTTATTCAGATTTACGATACTTGGATTCCTTCTTTTTGAACTCGGAGGATATCTAATGTATCAACACCTTCAGAAGCTGCTGGTGGTCAACATGGCCCTGATGAGACTGCCGGCTGCAGTCAACGTGATCACTAAGGCGATGAATGAACAGAACTAAGCTTGATAAGCTGACTGCGGTGGTGGTACACAGAGGTGAGATGGGATAAAACCTGGAAGTGTGAACGTTAACTAGCCCATCGATTGGAATATTCAAATTGGATCCAGGAGACAGCGACGAAAAGACTCTAAAGCTGAAGGAAAAGTTGGTTTAGCTTGTTTCTCATAACAAATTCTGTTTTTTTCAAATCAGACTTCCCACTATCAAATTCTCCCTTCAGTTTTTATGGCGACATCGCATAAATCCCCTACCCCCCACCACCTTCCCTGCTGACATCTGTAGATTTTTTTCTGAACTGTTGGCTGCCGCATAAGACCAAAGACAAATGGCCCCTGGAGAATTCCACGGAAATATAAACATTTTCACCCATACAGACACACATAACTGATGCTCACAAATACAGATGAACTTCACCCGACCAGTCTCAAATGTTGACCTTCTGCATATATGAGTTATTTGTGCTTCTTGTGCAATGAGGTTTTTTGTCGGATGCTTCACATTATATGTGGAAACATAAATTGTGAAGCACCTGTCTTTTTTTTATCTCCCTCCACTTCCCCCATGTAAAATCTTTCTTCAACAGATTTCAAGGGCAGTGCCTGTGGACTCCGTGTAGGGCGGGGTCCGGGGCAGTTTGGAGGCTCCGCCGAAATAGCAAAGCAAGGCCTCAGTTAGTCGTTCCTCCAAAATGTTTGTTAAGTGTATGTGATGGACGGTTGTACTGGGACTGAATTTTTGATTGCAATGCAAATTGTAGTTGACAATACAATTGATTGATTGATTGATTGATTGATTGATTGATTGATTAATTAATAAAAAAAACATACAACCAGTCTGTAAATCTTGCAGAAATTCAAAGATATACACTTAGATGTTTGTACTATACTGATAGATAGAAACAACACACATTCTAAAGTATGTCTAAGGATTTCAGCTGTATAAGCTATGTACTAACAACAAGCTGCTTTCTGGATATTATCCAACATAGATTTGAATTAACACAAAAGCACAATGTGAACTGTTCTGTAACAGTTGTAATTCCCATCAATATTGGCTTTCTTCTCTTACAATGGCAGCACCTTTGAGGCTAACTGCATGTTGTGGCAACAAACTGATACAGAATCGACAAGATGTGTCTGAAGCAGATGAAGGGCTGAGCTGAATATGTATTTCTGAAGTAAAGACTTATACAGCCGTTACTTCATGACATGTATGTACAAGTGTAGCTAAACTCAATCAAATATAATTTTATTTTAATTTCAGCAGTAAAATGCTCAGTGAGACACGATCAGTGCACATACTGAAGACAAAGGGGGAAAAAAATCTTTGCAGAGCTATTTTGATGCACATTACTGTTGAACTTAAAGATTTATCATCTCAAAGTGCACAGAGGAATTAAACAGTGGTAGAACTAGACATTATGCATCATTTGAAAAAAAAAAATGAGTAGCAATAATCACTGATTATGTTTTAATTGACAATACAACTTGGTTGTGCTGTCAGTTAACCTCTTAAGACCTGAGAATTTTATTCTAAATATCAATACTTAATAATCATCAGTTTCTCTTAAAACATATATTTTTCTTTCTCCTGACATATCTATAAATGATGTTTACAACTGATCAAACATTTATGCTTAAAGAGAAACTATTGTTTCAGGCCATATTTTGGTTTCTCTCAACACCTGAGAATTTTGGTCCAGACATAGACTTTTAAATGACATAAATCAACTATCACCAATTAGGGTGCTAAGTCAGACAGTGATTTTAAAGTAGAAAGCCAAACTAGAGCAATTATAAGATCCAGCTTTTATAACTTATGGCTGTTGGCCAATGTGAAATGCTTTCTGTTCAGGCAACTCTTTGAAAAAGTAATTCATGCTTTTATTTCATCCCGCTTATAATTTCTGTAATGGACTCTATGTTAGAGTGAGTCAGTCATTGCTCTCCTGTCTGCAGGTGGTTCAAAACACTACTGCACATTTTTTAACTGTTACTCCAAAAACAGAGCACATCACCCCTGTTCTGGCCTCACTCCACCGCTTGACCGTGCATTTTGAACCTCCTTTTAAAATTCTTGTTTTTGTCTTTTACAGTTTTAAACTTCACTGAATTTCTTCTTCCCTACTTACCTTCTCGGTCCTTCAGGTTAGCTGTATGAAAGCTCATGCAGGTACCTAACAAAAAGGTCCTAGGGGACAGGACTTTTCATTTGTGAATTATCTTACTTCTGCACATCAGAGAGGCTCCTTCACTACCTACTTTTAAAACTCAGCCTAAAACGATTTTTTATTCTTTGGCTTTCAATATTAGTGAGACTTAGTTTGACCTTGTTTATTTTAATTTATTTCAATGTGTTCCATTTTTTATTGTTTATGTATTTACATATTCTTGTTCTTTTAGTGTATGTTTACAGTCTGCAACTATGTTCAGCACTTTGTTTCAGCAGTTAAAACTTTTTCTAAATTAAGTTTGTATGTTATGGTGTCCCAGTTTTGCCCCTTTACCTGGGTACTGGTCTCACTAACCACCATAGCCAACCACAACATACAAACTTGTCATTGAACTGACTTTGACCTTTATGATTACATCCTAGGCATTAGTTTTTTTTCAGAAAATCAAGAATCAAAAATAAAGAAGCTTTATTTGTCATCATGCGTTACCATAATACAATTTGGATGAGACAGACACAGGCTCAGAATGCGCATATATACGCAGACACAACACATAATCTTTCCATTTTTTTATACCTGACTTGGAAGAGGTCAGGGTCCGACTAAATATACCATATTTTTCATAGACATAGACATAGATGTTATAGTGTTACATAGAAAGGTCAGTAAAGCTCTTGAACGTACATCAGCAAAATTGTAAACCGCCCAAAAAACATAAGCTAAGGCTAGCTGGTATTAGTTTCACAGACAGCCCAATGATTCCCAATGAATTCTGTCACAGTCTGGGCTCTACTTTCGAGCTGCACCACGGACCGCTGTGCTGCATGAATGCAGATTGAATCAGTGAAACAACATACAAACATGTTCGGTCTTTGTTGTCTATATAAGTTAATGTTTCAATACATTTTTAGGTGGTACAGGAAAAGCATATAGTATTCAAAGCAAAGAGTACCCTCTTCTGCTATAGATGGTAATGTTTACTCCTTGGTTCATGTTGGTCAGTATGAATTACCAGTTAAAAACATGTTATATTTTTGATATACACAACGCATCTGACTATAAGTCAAATGATCAGTCAAACTATGAAAAAAGTGTGACGTATTGTCCAAAAAATACAGTAATGGTTAATTTGTTAGTTATACAGAGCAAGAAGCCATTAACACAATAAACCAACAACTATTTAAAGTAGCTAAGACTGCTTGTGGAGACATTCTCTTCTGTTGTGCCTGTCAGTGGCTTGGCTGCTTAAACACTTCTATGTTGGCTTTCATCTTTTTAGGCAGTTTGTGGAGTTTGAGGCTAATGAACTACAATGCAGTGGTGTGTACAGACATCCCAATAGGAATGGTCAGCTGGAGAGTATTAAATACCACATCTTTGTATCCATTCTTTGATTCCTTCATCTTCTCGATTGCCTATTCCCTCACCTCAAAAATATACACCATAGTATATTTCAATCTTGTTCGTAATTAGGTCCCCTGCGACTTTCCTCACTGTCCAACTGTTAGTGTATGCATCTGTCCTTGTGGCATTAATAAGAAACTCATGCTCCATTTATCATATCAGAAGTAGAATTCCCTTTTGAATGTTCAATTATATGTCTTATCTTGTTCTTGTGTGGATGTGTGTGTTTGTGTGTTTGTGTTTTGAAGTCTTTAATGATGATGATTATCCCTGACTGTGGAGAGCTGTGTGGCTCCCCTAATTTGAGACTTACTGCAGGTTTACCTTTCTTTCATTTGTTCATATCTGATATTAATTGACATCCAAGAACTACAAAGATACAACAAAGAAATAAGAAGGATCTAACAGTGCAAAATGTAAAAGTCAGTTGAATTAAGCCAAGTGTAACCCTGTCCGTTTAAAAGACCATGATAAATGTTAACCGCTTTAAGTGTCATTTCATATATGGAAAACTTGTTTTCCTTATTGGTAGTATTAATATTTCAGTTATTTAAAGAAGTGCATTTAAATTAGTGAAGATTCGGGAATCTGCCGAGCGTAACCTTAAGATGATGCCTGCAGGACATACTGTAGCTTTAGAAGGAGTAATCAGAGTAGGAAAGATTAGAAGTGGATTGTGGTCGAGCTTGTATGGGACTGGTTTCAGTATGGTTTCTGACAGTTACCCGCTTACCTGCACCATAACTTTTGTCAAACTTGATGCTATAAGTTGCAGGTGATTGTCAGGTCACTCCACCTATTCCTTCCATCTGCAGTACGGTGCAAAAACTTGTTATTGTTGTTATTATACCTGAGGTTGTCCAAGCAATTTGTGAAAGACTGGATGATTATTAACTGAATTTAAGAGCTCTAATACCACTGACCAAATGGCTGCACTAGTCGAGACCTTACCACTTGGACCTGATCCCCTTTCTTCAGCAAAATAAATAATAGTAATAATAATAAAAAACAGGCAGATCCCTCACCTCAAAATTTTACCGATAGGGACTCTAACGAGGATAAATACCATTGGAAAGATTTTTATTAAACCTGTGGTGCATTCATAAAACTGTACAAAGTACAAAATCAGAGGTCTTGCTGCATATGAGTTGATATTCTGAAGGCAGCCAAGGCTAACTCTGGACTTGGATTTTGGTGTCCCAGTCAACAACTAATGTGTGTCTAATTCACAGAATATACATGACCTAAAGAATTGTCTGAATGAGAAGGATGAGCATTCCACCAGAAATGCTATGAAATCTGCAGACCGCAATATGGTCAGGTTTGACAAGAGGGTCGTGCTTGAACCAGAAGGTCATGTAGAAGCCGAGAATGTACAATATAAAGGAAAATACAAACTATGTGATAAATGGGATGTCGATGTATAGGTTTTTGTTTTATGTGCTGGTGAATTACTGGTGCAGACAGAGCACCCTGAGGCTAAAACCGGCCCTCTACACACTTTACATAAGAATCCACAATGTCCTATAAGATGATTTAGAGCCACAAACATGGCAGAGTAAGTTCTGGATCATTTAAACTATGGTAGCCTGTCAGTCATTAGTTCCGTTTTTAAATGCAATGTCACTCAGTAAAACGGCCACTGTCGCTGTCAATCCAGACACCCAGGACACACAGAACTGTTTTTAATCAATGGAAAACGTCTGCTAATATCTTTTATTGAACACAATATTACAGTTAATAGTTAAAAAAGGGGTAAACGTGGTTGGCCACATACTAAAAGTGCTTTGGCACTTCACGCATCCAACGGTTGTTACGCTGCGTCTTTACTCATGATCCACTTTTCCTCTGATCTGCTCCTGCTCTTGGACATTGTTACATTTCAGAACCTTAGTCCTCATCTTTCACAGCGACAGCTTTGTCTCCACCCTGACCAGACATTATTTCCCCTGTATTTGCGCAGGGCACCTCTAAATGCGTAACTACGCATGCCGAAGGCTGAGTTTGAAGTTGTTCTCTGAGCAGATGTTTCATGTTTGTGCCCCATGTGGACCCAGTGAGGCATGGACTCCTGCTTTGCCTTCAACCCACAAGCAATAGTCTTAAGCCTACAGGAACTAGCACTTTTATGTCATATCTCCTAATTCTATGAGTATAGCTGCAGCCCTAGGCTCTGTGCTTCACTGTGCCTCGGTTTTGCCTCAATTGTCACAGTGCCTCGATTTTTTCTGGATTGTTTAACATGTCAGATCTGTGAAATAAAGTTCATATGACTAATGTCTCAGCCATTCCAGTGACAGAACAGCCCCAGAGGAGCATCTTTAGGATGTGCTTTTCCTTTTAGGGGGAGGGTATAACTCTGTCAATATAAAAGACAAATATAAATGTTTATGACTGATTGTAGTTTAATACATGTAATTGTTTCCCAAATTGTAAATATTAATATTTAATAATGTAAATACACATACATTTTCCTAACTCCTAAGTGTTTAGTGAAGTACACAGACATGATGAAAGCAAGAGAGATAAAGTGGCATTTATGCTGTAAAGTGAGCGGTTCCACACATTTTTGAGTCAAGTCCTTCCCATAAAAATACTCCAGGCTTTCTTTTAACAAATTGTTAACTTCTGTGCTGCTGTTTTTTGGTAAGTGAAGCTAGTTGTGTAAAGATGTTAATGGCTTGTTCTGTCAGTTATACTAGCACTTATTTGTATAACTTTAAGGGATATTTCTTTTCAGCACAAATTGTTTATAAAATGTTTTGGTTCTAGCTAATTGATGCTGAGTCTACATGTTAAGTTTTTTTTTTTTTTACTTAGTAAATGGTACGCATGTGCTGAGAAAATCCATTGTACTTATAGAAGTTCCTTAACTATTGTTTCTTCATAATATTAAACCATTGCCATTCAGAGGTCTGAATTCTCTATTCTGTTAGTTTTGGTTAAAAAAAATAAATAAAAATCTTATAGGTTAATAAATTCATCATATTTTTTTGTTGTCATATTGTATTGTTTATTCTAAAAAAACATATACTCAAGCAGGATTTGTTACTGTGATGTACTTTGATTGAAGATGTGCAGATGTAAGATGTGACTTTACATAATGTCTTCCTGCTTTGTGCAGGTCAGTGTTTTCCCCTTTGTATTCATCTTCAAAGAAGATATATCTATGCTGGATTCCATTCAGTGGTGGCAGACCACCCACCAGGATACATGAAGCCAATTCATGATACAAGAAGATTCTAATCTGTCTGGGATGGAAAACTGTGGTAACAGCAAATTGGTAGGACCAGATGTGATTAGGTAGCACCTCTGCTTAACATGCTCTGAAGAGGAACATTTGAACTGAGATACATTTTCTCCTATGGATTAACTCCACACAAACTGAGTAAAATAAAATTGTATAATTTTTTTTTCAGAAGTAAGGTTTATGCTTTGTGTCTTTGTTTCCAGTTCTGGTGTTTATTTAGTTTAAATTTGCTTTACTTGTAAATTGTGTAAACCTCGTATTCATCCAGTATGTATTTGTTATTCAAAGTCTTTGTCTGTGTCATTAGTCACATTTTGCACCAGCAGAGGGATCTTAAAATTAGTCCAGTGTCAGCCTTCAGAAATTTAAAATATTTAATCTGCATTAGTTTTTATAAAAGACAACAAATAAAAAAAACTAAGCAGTATACTGTAAATACAATGAACCAAACTTGTACATTTAAACTGCGTTTTTTTGCAGGTCTCTGAGTAACAACAGAAGTCACCAGAGAAACATTCTAAATATAAGTATTTTCAAACCAACATATATATATATATATATATATATATATATATATATATATATATATATATATATATATATATATATATTGCACACCGAGTTAAGTGTGCAATTTCAAAAGCACATAGTTAAATGTGTGAAATAAAAACACAAAGCCAAACTTCCAACATTTAAAATGCAGAAAAGCTGTGAACTATGATTAATACAGTAATTCTATGTGAAATGTCTACGTTCAGGAACAACTATTGTAACAATAGTCGTTTATCGTTTTAATATGTAATCAACATCAATACAATAATTCAAAGAGGACAGAAAGTCAGTGGCCTAACTGCACGAAATTTATAAAAGTACTAAATGTACTTAATTGGGATTAGCTTCATCATGTCAAATCTTAACAAAATGCAGTCGCAAAACAGTTCATAAGAAATGATACAGATTAGTGCTGACGCTCATAGGGGATTTAGGGAAAAAGGAAAATGAAGTATAGCAAGCCCAGAATAAAGGTTACATCAGCATTTTATAGAATGCAGGTACACTCCCATGCAAGGAAGTTTACCTATGTGACATCTGTTTTCCTCACATGACATCAGTGGAGAATGTGCCACTACGTGGGTGTTCTCTAATAATCCCAGATTTATTCAAGTGAGCATGCCCTCCATGGAATAACAGTCCCGTTTTTCTTTATCAGTCCCCTTTGTCCATATCTAAGTATGTCAGTTCTCTGATGTCCACGATTTCTATGCCTCATGTGTTATTTTTCCCAGTAACTATTTTTAACAGCTCCGCAGCAACCTGTAGTTGCATATATCTAAGAAGTTGTTACTTAAAAATATCTACTTTAAAGTCAATCTATATGACATCTAAACATTCACATAGAGTTTTCACCTGCATTAAAAGTAACACTGAATATAAATACAACAGATTTATGTAAATAGTAAGACAACAAAAGACACAATGTTCTCTCTTTTACAGCTTTAATTTTGCTTTGGAATAGAGAGTAACTGCAGTCGTGTTCTTGACTAGTCTTGAAATAAAATGTCTGAGACCAAGACAAGACTAAGTACAAATGCAGTTGAATCAGAGATGATGAGCCAAGACAATGTGAAAAGTGGAATTGGGTACTACAACACTAGTAGATAGCACTTAAAAGAAACAAAACTAATAAAAACAATGTGACACTTGTCAGGAAAGTAGTAGCAAACCAAAAAATAAAACATGTTAGATGTACAGAAAAGTGATGTGTAAGACAATAGCGGAAGTATTTGTAGAAGCAGGATGTATTACAAAAATGAATGGACCATATGATGGTGCAGATAATAAAGTTACTATCTGCATTTAACAGGCCAAATTTTTCACAAGTCAACGACAAGCTCTTTTGTTTTACTGACATTCCAAATGAGATTGCTTTTGTCGCACTAGTTCACCAAGTGTTTTATTCCTCTCTGTAGGCTAGTTGGTTGTTTTTCAACCGGCCTACTGATGAGACCCACCACTGTCGTGTCATCTGCATACTTAGGGTGCGTTCACACCAGCCCTGTTTAATCTGCTTTAATCAGAATCTGGTTCTTTTTCTCAGAAAGTTTGGTCAGTTTGGGGAGGCGTGGATGCACATTCAAAGCAAAAAAATTAACTAAGGTTTACCTCAAAACCTACATCTTGGCTCGGTTGAACTGAACTCTGGACCAATTTGCAGGTCTTTGCCAAGTGGACCAAATGCTCCGAAAGCAGGAAGAGAACTACAGCACAGGGCCATTCGGGTATATACAATTGACCAATAATACTAATGAAGTAAATCATATATTGTATATACCTTGCCTGACATCTGTATAAAAATGTAATTGCAGCTGTATGCACCCCTGCTCGCTTGCTGCTGCCTCAAACAGAAGTGATATATCCACCTTTAATTGGCTGGAATGGGTACGGGTTAATATCTTCAAGATACTGTGCATGGCCTGACATTAGGAAACATTACTGGAGGAATTCCTGATTTTAAAAAACAGACAAATGAGAGGCATGTGACATCGATACAGGAGGAAAGTTTAAGTACGATGCAGCGATCTTATCTCCATAATCAGAGTTAAGGCAGCTATCATTTTAAAGCTTGTATTCATTAAACTACTCATTCATTAAACATGAGGTACTTTGATCGATTTTTATCCCCTAAAAAAGACTACAAATTTTGATTTAACACGGCAGCATATTGCTGATGCAAAATGATGAGCAAACAGTATGACAGCAATCACATAAATTATAACATATCATGCAAAGACTTTGTGGGGTATGTGTCAACAAACTGCAACAATGAATACCAATAGTTATTTGATAATTTGACTGTCTCTATGATCTATTTCAGCTCTGTGAAATGTTAGACACCCAAGTCTGTAATAAGAACAAAGTTTACTCCTTTATTTTTTCCTGCTTTAATTAGTCTTCTAAACAAACAACAAATATAGCTTAGACTTGCTATTCCTTTTCTTGACTTTTGTATTTTACTTTCAGCTACCCTAACTTAAAACAGTGGTAGAAAAGTTGGTATCAAATATTCCTCTGAGGCACCCACGAATAATGGCTTACAGACATTTGAGCATATATGATATACATTTAAAATTTGTATGGTCTAGCATAACCTAAATTGATAAACAATGATACTACCCAAAAATCATTAAAGATGCTAGCCTTTACAGATGTTGTGCTTTTAACTTGTGATACTTCTTTCATCTGTAGGAGACTGGATTATACAAAACACCATGTCCACTCAGCTCTCAGTGATGCATCTTCATAAGATGATAGAGGAATGGGAGGTTGGCCTTGAGGCAAAGAGATCCACTTCCCCTCCTTTGAATTTGGTGCAGACATCACTGTTACTTAGTGGATATTTCAAAATTGCCAGCAGCATCCCTCTGGGCACTGTGTTGTTTTTATTTATTTATTTTTATGCCTCATTTGTTGTGTGTTTGTCAGTTTTTAACCAGAGTGTACTGGAAATATTTTTTTTTACTGACAACAGTACTCTTAAATCAGTAGTCCTGGTATGTAGACTTGATATGCACAACTACTGCTGATATTTGGGTTGGGAATATGATTAGGTACACTGCGGGTCCAGTAGGAAAGCAGTCAGTCAGAGAAGCCAAGCAGAGATAAATAAATTAAAAAGCCTCATGTTCCCTGCACAACTGCATGTTGTCTTATTTATCATCATTATCATTAAAGGAATTGAGAAGCAGTGGACCCTGAGAGTTGGCAGCCTCATTGATCCCACAGTTGTGTGAAGGGTGAACTTTTAAAGCTGTCATAAGGGAGCAATTTCCCTTTTTTATGCCGCTTCTTTGCTGAAGTAAAGATATATTCGTTGAGCTATTTGTGCATTGCTACAGCAATCAGGGAGTATAATTTTCCATGAAAGTGTGTACCTGGAGGATCCCTTTGAAAGTTACATCTACAAGGATAGCAAGACCCAGCAGCGGCCAAGAACCTCAGCAGAAGTTTTTGACAAAGTATCATACAGCCTCCACTGTCTTGCCTTGTTGTTGTTGTGTATCCTGGTACTATGGGTTCCCCATGTAAGCAATGCATATGCAGCAAACCATCCAAATGATGTAACAGAAAATGTGACTCAACAGACCAGGCCACCTCTTTTTATTGCTCTGTGATCAAGTTCAGATGCTCATGTCCCCCTTCTGGTTGCTTTATGGTGATGGCGAGAGGTCAACGTGGAGGACCATGACTAATCTGTGGCAATGCACTCCCTTGGGCAACAAACTATGATGCACTGAGACCTTCATACAAGAGCCAGTATTAATATCTTCAGCAATTTGACTTACAGTATCTTCCCTAATGCATATGGGCAATCCTTTGTCTCCTGCATGCATCATTAAGCCTTGACTCCTCATGACTCTGTTTCTGGTTCACCATTGTTCCTTCTTTGAACTGTCTTTAATCAATACTGACCTAGCACACATAGAACACCCCACAAAAATGGCTCTGACCCAGTTGTCTAGCCATCAGTGTTTATATTCACCCTTTTTTTCCTGCTTTAAACACAATCTTTAATGACATCATTTGCTGCAGAATATGTTCCTTACAGGTTCCATGAAAAAGAGAAAATCAATGTTATTCACTCTATGCTATGTTGGTCACTTACTTTGGCAGCTAGGATGTAATAATGAGTCATTACAGTTTTAGTGATAGAATAATTGACATGCACATGAAAATGTAAATTTCTGCATTTAAAATACGATGAAAAAGACTCTATAACAAATGTTTTGTTGAAAAACACAAAAGTGGAGATGAAGAAACAAAAGGAGGAAGAAATGTCTCCACAGTATTTTGGGTGTGCCACCATATTATTCTTTGTACCTCATGGGAGACAACCTTTGTGATTGCTTCATTGCTCTCGTAAATCCCCTCGATTTAAGTGTCTGCATTTCAAATGCTTCTCTCCAAAGCACTCTGATTCTGCCAGCCCCAAAGCCTTGGGGCTAGAACTATTGCGCACTAACTGGGGATTATAGGCTAGTATTTGCCATTTACTCCTTGTTATGGGTCCTCAGTGAAAGGCTCCATTTTCTCCCTATAATAGCCTTCCAACTATAAGGAACTCAGCTAGATTATCTTTATGCACAGTGATGCAACAGGAAACATGCTAAACCACTGATTGGTTTTGATGCGAGGAGATGAAGATGATAATGATGACGATGATGAGATTTTGCAGTTTACAGGGTTACCACCGGGAGAGAAGCTTTGATGAAAAAGAGGAGCCCTCTTTCAGACAGAGATGGAGACAGAGAGATAAAGATGAGGAAGGGGGAAATTTGGTTCATCTATCAGTGAAAAACAACGGCAACCACTTTAACAGGGAGTGGGAGAAAGAGGAAACTAGGGGAATGCATGAAAGTGACAAAAAGGCTAAACAAAGATATAACGGAAGGAACCATGCAAATAAAAAAAACAGACAGTAAACATCTTTCAATCTAGCACTTCCTGGGTTCACTAAATAGTTTGTTGATGTATCCTGTCAAGATCTTACTATGCATGAAAACTATCAAAAAATTATCTCTCTGAAATCACAACATATAATCATATTCTAGTGAGGGTTAGTCGGTCTCATTGACATCTTTAGCCAACCTCAGTATAATTTGATAGCTATCTAATGTGTGACTTAATATTTATGAGCCAATGTTTTTAAGAAAGTGTAGAACCCTTTTGGGGGTTTTTATAAGCCCAAATTAGAAACAGACAAAAGCAAAATGATTTTAAAGATGACAAAGGCAGTTACTGCAATACTGTCTTTAATTTTGTTGTTGACATTGGAATGGGTTACTGCTTGATTTTGTGTGTTTTTTTTTTTTATCTTTTTTTGGCTTCTGTAAAATAAATTATGGGTGATTCATGAAGAGTTTTAAATCTAAACTTTTGTTAAACAGTTTAGCTGCACTTTTGTTTTCTTTTTTAAACCATGTTCATAATACTAGAAAACAAAGAAAGTGAAGATGAAGAGAAACATACAGAAAATGAGCCAAGCCTTCTAAACTTACTTGCAATGCATGGCTACTTAGATGGCATTAAAACATCTTTTTTCTTTTGGAACCTTAATAAAACGTTGTTGTTAAGTATTTAGACATAAATGAGCAATAAGTGAAAATTCATTATTTTGGATACAAAGAACTAAAAAAATGTGATGTGAAGAACTGGTATCTTTTTAAATGGAATATGGTATGACGTCACACATCATCTCTCTATGTTATTTTTCAGCCTGTTATTTACAAGCCATGCCAGCCGTGCGTGCATATACTGCCATGTGAACAGCTGTCAATCATTAAATGCCACCACCAGAGCAGTGTAGCGTAGGAGCAGAATGGCGAAGAGCATATCAAGTATATCGAAACGTTGTCATGCTAACAGCGTTATAAAGCTATGAGTTACTTCTTCACTAGACATGCTCCTCCAATAGGTGATGCTGTTTTGCTGTGTATTTATCCATTGGATATAAGCATAAATAAGTTGCTTGTAGCTCCTTATACCCTGTGAAAATCTGAGCCATATGGACTTTTGTCTTGTATTTCAGAATCAGAATCACAATTTAATAATCCCAGAGGGATATATATATATATATATATATATATATATATATATATATATATATATATATATATATATATATATATATGTATAACTATAGATCCAAATAATGTGATAGTGATGTTGTGCAAGAACAGTGCAAATAATTAATAAATGTCAATTACAGAGAGGGGGTGTCTGAATCACTGAGGGAGGAGTTGTAGAGATTGATGACCACAGGCAGGAATGACTTCCTGTGGCGCTCTGTGGTGCATCTTGGTAGGAGGAGTCTTCTGCTGAAGGAGCTCCTCTGCTGGGCCAGTGTGTCATGGAGAGGGTGTGAGACATTGTCTAAGATGGACTGGAGCCTGGACAGCATCCTCCTCTCTGCCACTGCCGTCAGAGTGTCCAGCTCCTCCCCCACAACATCCCCGGCCCTCCTGATCAGTTTGTTCAGTCTGTTGTTGTCAGCGACCCTCAGCCTACTGCCCCAGCATGTGACAGCAAAGAAGATTGTACTGGCCACAACAGACTCATAAAACATTCTCAACAGCGTCCCAGAGATGTTAAAGGACCTCAGCCTCCTCAGGAAAAAGAGTCGGCTTTGGCCCTTTTTGTAGACCGCCTCAGTGTTTCTAGTCCAGTCCAGCTTATTGTTAAAGTACACTCCCAGGTACTTATACTCCTCCACAGTGTCCACATGGACTCCCTGGATGGAAACAGGGGTCACAGGTGTTTTTGCCCTTCTCAGATCCACTATTAGCTCATTAGTCTTGCCTCTCCTGGGAGCTTTCTCGCAAAAGAATGCGGATTATTCAGCTCTGGAAAACTTGAAAAATATAGTTGACTGCTCCATGCTATGTAGCTAGGGTGTGTGTGCATTACACAACACCTGGCGTTGACAGAACTATGACAATACAAAAAAAGATCTGATTTTGTTCAACAGGCTTTGTAGGGTACGCCTTCGCTTTTGCATTGACATACAGTATTCCCCCAAAAGGTGTGACTTCCAGTTCAAAATATCATAAGAGATTAAATAGGGGGAAAAAATCAGTTCAATATCCTCATCATCATATTAGGTGACAATAAAATACCTAGTTAATGAAAGGGAAAATTAAAAGATAAATGAAGAGCATCCCCATACAATAACAGAAATAAATATACAGTCATATATAAGAAATTAGAATGCTAAATGCTCATTTATTTTAGTAACTCAATTCACCAAGAGAAATGCATTACATACATTAATTTCAAACAAACTGATGTTTTCAAGCCTATATTTCTATTAATTACGATGCATTTTCACTTACAGCTAATGGGAACAAGGCATTTAAGATTAAAAAATGAGAAGATAGAAAGTGAGTACCCGCTGCTTTGCTGTCTGCTTCTGACACAGTGCACTTGTACTGTTTATCGGGCTGGTCAAAAAATCTGTAACAAAAGCACTGAAGAAGGCTCAACCACTTCTAAATCCTTTTTTAGCATTCTGGGTACTTTGTTAGACAAGAAAATGTGTCAAATTGTTAAATCAAAAGCACACTAACTGTTAGCTGCTAATGATTCTAACATTGATGTAGGAGTGTATCTCACTACATTAAAAGGCTATTTAACAATCTTTTATTGAGGTAGGTCTGTATTTGTCTAAAGTATAGGGACAAAACAGATGAACTGGATATTTCTGCACTGAACAGTGTTTCCTTTATACAGAGATTAAATTAAAAACTGTACTTATTTGAGAAATACTTTTAAAACAAAGACTTGTCTTGTTTTGATGCAAACTTCTGCTCCACATACATGAAATTACCAGGAGGCAATGGAATTATATATAATTTATTGTAATACATTGATCTGTCTGATCCAGGAGGAGTTCTATAAAAGCAGAGGGAGGAATCATGGGCTTGAGAAACCAGAGGCATCAAAGGCTGAGAATCTATGAAGGAGCTTGGAAGGTAACCTTGGAAGGATATCAAAACTGAACAAAAGCTCAGCAACATGTAGATGTACCAAAAATCTCATAAAAGCAAGAGGTACCACATAGGTTGACAATAAGGTGTTGAATGATTGGCAACCAGCTTCTCTTATCCTCCAGCTGATGACCTAGTTCGAATGCAGGTGCATTGAAGCACATTTCTCTGGTAAAACCTGCAACTTCAAGAGAGATAGGAAACCACACAAACACAACACACCCAGATCTCTGACAATATTTTCCCCTAACAACCACAATGGGAGGCCTAGACAAATGGGATTTTCAAAGTCCTGAACAAGAGAATCATCAACAATAATTGATCGAAGAACCCAAGGAGTGGTCTTCAGGCTGTAACCTTGAGTACTGCCAGACCTCACCGACAGGTCTCCATGATCTGAAATCCTGAAAAGGCAGAATGCTCATTAATTTTCCAAATTGTTGGAGGGAGGAAAGAAGGAGGGCACAAGGCACTGGAATGGACTTGCTTGATTGGAGAGAATTGAAAGGTGAAATGGATCATGGAGGCGGAGATGGATGGTAGTGCGACTAATGATGGATTCATTTTCATATGGGTCAATGTGTCTGGGAGAGAGCTTTCTGGAAATAGATTTTACTGTAACATCACCGGATGAGAGCCAAACCTTGTGACCAGGAGAGAACTGGGGGGCAGGTGTTGTTTTTCAGTTGTGATTCTGTTCAGCAGTGCATTGGAAAGCTGATGATGTGGTGATGGACCAAATGTGCCTGCAGCGGCTGATGTGTTGATGAACTGAGGTGGCAGAGTTATTGTTTTCATCTAAGGGGAACAAGGGAGGCTGGTAACCAAGAGAGACCTTAAAGAGAGAAAGACCAGCGAGTGATGAGACATGAGATTTGTGGCCATATTTGATCCCAGGGATGTATTTTCTCCAGTTGGCAAAATTGGAGGAGGTGGCACAACCGAGGGTGGCTTCAATGGCCTGATTCATTTGTTCACCTAGACCATAGTACTAGAGTTGAAAACCTGAAGAGAGGCAAACTTTGGCATTTAAAGCAACGTCAGGGGCGGGGCTTCGGAGGGCTGGGCCTCTAGCACAGCCAAGGGGGGCCACAGCACAAGTGCAAACCTTACCTGTCATCAACCATTTAAACAGGGCTTATATAGATTGTCCGAGTCAGGATTGAGCCATGGTTGCTAAAAAACCTTACAAGACAGACTGACTTTGATGATGTAGTAGATGTAAAATATTTATTAAAATGTTGTGCTGCATTACTGTCTTTATTTTCACTCTCACATTTAACTTTATGAGATTGAAATTTACAAGTGGATTCCCGATATTGTCTCCAAGTGTATTTTGGGTAAAACTTGTCACAAACCATCCACCAACATCATCATCAGTCACTTGTCTACAGATAAATGAGGTGAAGTATTTTTACGGACTAAGTTAACATGAGTGGAACTTTATATAAGCATAAAAGTGGAGCGGCAAAGCGAAAAGAAAAGGAAAAAAAAAGAGCAAGAAAAAGTCAAGTTACAAAAACTGGACACATGTTTTGTTCGCTGTCCTGGAGATGAACTTGACTTTTTGGTTGGCAGCAATTCAGGCCTGCCAAAACCACCAGCACAGCCAGGCTGATTTCAGTTTGCAATTTTTACAATCACTATACACGATATGTGAGTTAGTTGTAAACTGTTGGTGGATGTAAATTGTAATAGCCCAGCAGTCTAGCTTATATCCCTTTCTTTCTCTCTTAGCGGTATAGAGGTGATGTCTGGGACTCGGCAGTGGCCAGCTGCTCTAGGGTAGAGTCAGACCTGGTGCCTGTCCAACAGCACCCCTTTTCACCCATGCTGGACACTGGAAATGAAGGCAGCTCTCCTCCTGCTACATGTTACACGTAGACCGAAGATGATAAAAACCGTCCTCTGGAATGTTTTCCGACTGATTAAGGCCAGTTTTGGCCTTTAAAAGATATATACATTAAAAGATATATACTTAAGAGGTTCCCATGCAGACTCAAAGATCCATTCCCCACTGATAACGACAATCAATGTTTTTCGGAAAGTTATTACACCTCTACCACTAAAGCTGGGATGAAACTTCCCTGCAGTTTGATGTACTATTCCCCAAATTAGAGTTCTGTGAGCCTTGCTGGCTTTTTGCCAACCAAAATGCAACAATACATGTTTAACAGAATAAGAGACTGGAGTTGAGAAGCATGAATCCACGCAAATACATCTTGGTGAATGCATAGCCTATGAGCAGTTGAAACTCAACAGCATAATAGATGCTGAAATGGTTAGGAATGTGCATAATGGAGCCTTGTTTTGGAGACAGGTCCTTGAGCGCATTGTAAATGTCACTCTTACTCTGGCTTCATGCAACCTGGCATTCAGGGTGCACAGGTCAGGTCAGGGAAATGCTACCAACTTTTTGTCATTAATCAAGTTATTAGTGCTGCGACCCTGTTTTGAAAGAGCTAATCAACCGAGCAAAAGGGTCAGTGAAACACCCAAGTCACCAGTTTCAAGATTAGATGATTTACATCCTGTCTTAACGTGTAAAAGAAACATAATTAAAGAAATAAATGAAGCCCCGTTTTATCCCATTATCATGGACACAACGCAAAATGTGTCAAAGATAGACCAGCTGAGTCAGGTCTACTGTTACTTAACTATTAGTTTGAATGACATGAATATTGCAACAGATATACTGATAAATGAAGTGTTTTGGGGTTTTGAAGCAACTGTGGGCTCATCACCGTCAGAGCTTGAAAGCCAAATCCTGGGGTTTATAGAGAAAAATGGAATAGATTTGTTAAAATGCTGCAAATAGGGCTATGATGGGGCTGCAAATATAAGTGGTGCATAATCAGGTGTACAGGCCTGAATATACAGAGAGGAAGCCCCGTTATGTTCATTGTGCTGCTCATAAGCTCAACCTTGCTCTTACCGACTCTGTTAAAATTTCCCCCAGACTGAAGCAGTTCTATGACACTGTAGAGAACCTGTACAACTTTTTTGGTCTCAGTATCAAACAGTGGGCACTCCTTAGTGACTTAATGACGCCAGAGAGCAGAAATGTCACTTTAAAACGCCTCTGTCCCACTCGTTGGTCATTTCGACAGGATGCGCTTTTTGAGTTGAGGCACAGAGATGGAGACATTACACAAGCCCTTGTCAAAATATCCCTGACCAGTGACAAAAAAAGAGGAGTGTAGTGAAGCAAGTGCCCTGAAGAATATCATAAGTACATTTTCTTTTGTGTTTTTGGTCAACATGCAAACCATGTTGTATGAGTGTATATATGCTGCCTCACAGTTACTGCAAGCTAAGGACATGGATATTCTGAGAGCATTTACTCTTCTGCAAAATGCAATCGGTGTTTTGATGGAGTTTAGGGAGCAATTTGATGAGGATAAGTCTGCCATTCTTGCTGCAAAATGGGAGCATTTAAAGCAACCAGGGCCAGGGTTCATTTTTATGAACCTTCTGAAGACAGGGAACAACTTTCGGGTGAACGTTTTCAATGCATGTCTTGATATTACCATCCAGCAACTGGCCCAGAGATTCACCAGTTTAAATGGAACTGTGAATATGTTTGAAGCAATTCAACCCAACACACTGCTGCAAGCAGGAGATGAGTAGTTACATCAAGCTACCCGGTGGCTTAGTGAGCACTACAGCCGGGACATCACCCCCAGCTTCTCTGGCCACCTGCTTTGTTTTAGAACCTCTTTCAGGGACCATATAAAGTAAAAGTCTGTTGTATATCTGGCAAAAAATGATCCTTGTCAACCTCCCAGCAGTAACCTCTACATTTAGTGAGGTGTCCACCGCCCCTTTATTTTTTACTCTTCCAGTCACCGTTGGAACCACTGAGAGCTCATTCTCCAAATTAAAACTCATTAGAGAATTTACATACAGAGCACCGTGCAAGAGTTCGCGGAGCGCAAGGCTTGTTGTATGCCCTTCAATTAACTGTGTGTAGGCCAATAGATGATGATAATAGACGTGGTCGCTATCCGTGGTGCTGAAATGCTTTGAATTTGTAATGTTTTATTATAAGTGACCATGTAGCCTATTGTTTTTGTTGTTCTTTTGGTTTATACTTGATGTCTGTTAGATGGACTTTAAATCCCATAATCACTCTCTATGGTGCCAAAGCTTCTAAGACCCGCTGTTGTGGGCATGTGTATGTTGTAAAATTATGTTATAAAGGGCCCGGTCATTTGCCCCGCTCTAATTTGTTCCGCTAGTGAGCAGCATGAAATGGGGACCCTGGTCAGAAAGAATCTCCTGTGGAATACCATATAAACTGTGTTTGATCAGAAGCTGAGCCATTTGGAGGGATGTAGGTAACTGTATCAGATTGATGAGGTGGCAACCTTTATTGTAAGGGTCGATTATGGTTGAAATGGTGATCATGCCCTTGGAAATTGGGAGTGGAATAACAAAGTCAAGGGGGATGTGGGACCAGGGTCGTTTGGGTGTTGATGGGGGAAGGAGGCCAGCATGAGGTTAATTTCCAATATTGTTTCAGGAGCAAGTAGGCCAACGAGGATGTAGTCTTTGATGTCTTTGTGAATTGATGGCCAACAAATCTAATGGTTGATGAGAAACAGATGGTGGGGCTGATTTCTGGGTGACAAGATAACTTAATCTTTGAAACCAGTGAATGAGTGAAACGTAAGTGGCATTAGGAGGACCAATGCGGGGTTGGGTTCAGTCTGAGCGACCTAATTTATGACATCCTCTATTTCCCATGTGAGGGAGCTGATGTGGGATCATGGGTTCAAGGAACATTTCTTTATCGGGACAGAGCTGGCGTGAGAGATCAGGCTAAAAATTCCTCAAACATGGCCAGTAAGAGATTTTAAACTGGTGTTGTGGAATCAGGCACAGAGGATAAAAACTGAAATGTGAGACTTTTACAGGCCCCAGGGGACTGTCCATCACAGCAGGTGGTGCCGACACTGCTATGTACCAGGCAATGACGCCGTATTAATTTTTAAGGTTGGGGGGAATGTGAATGTTTCATCAACTTGCTCTCTTTTAGTAGGCACCCTTACTGTAAAAACGCACATGCTCATTGTTGTCACACAGTGATATACAAAATGGATATTATATAACAAACTGCAGAGCTCAGGAATATGAAGACGTTCTTTTTCCACAAAAAAAGGAGTGGAAATGTATTGCTCTGTGTTCATCAGAGGTAAAGTGTGTTAACAGTAAAATAAATGACCTCTCTCTGTGTTGCTGTTCAGATCTGCGGTGCTGAAATGTCACCTGTCATTGTTATCCAGGTCATTTATTAAGAATGATGATCATTAAGAAAGGCAACTGATATAGAAATACTGACCATGACAGCAGTAAATAATCTACACTGGTGCAAGGACACAGTTTGGTGCTGCAGTGCAGACACAAACTTGCAGTGTGATCCCATCTTCTAACACAGGAGATGATGAGTAAAGAAAACAATTTAGTGGCACTTGCAGCTGGATGGCTGTTACAGATCATGCCCAGCCTACCTGATTTTGCTTTGATTAAAATTAAAAAAGTCTTAGCATAATTATTTGACTTTTTTGTTCCCTTTATTATGACCAAAACTGTGAAAAAACTAATATTAGAAATAGTATTTTGTGGCAAAAGCTATATAGATCCTTACTAAAATTTAATTGGTGAGTTTACTTTTCTTTATCAGCTGTCTGACAATTCTTCCATGAGCTACTGTGACTGTGCAGTGAAGCTAATTAAAAATGAGAACATGGACTTAAATCAGCCGTTAAATCTAGTTAATGCGTTTGCCAAGAAGAGTAGAACTGAAGCGAATGCTGTCGCTTTACCTCCTCTCCAACTCCTGGATGTCACAGACACAGTGCCTGAGCCTGGTTCTCCAAGAGTTATGATCATGCTAATCAGGGTTAGGTGCTAACCTTTGTGTGCAGGGTTAGGACTTCTTTTTATTATTTCAGTTTCTTGTAAATAAGCTATGTAGGCATATCTCCATGTTTGTTTCTGAGAGCATGCGTCGTGTTCGCACTGAGTTGTTGTGTGGATTGATGCACCCTTTCTGTGTGCCATGCACATCACACTCATGTGGCATACTTTGATTTGGTTGAGGACCTCACCTGCAGGTTTGTGATACGATGTTGCTCTTTTTGTGTGCCTCACGCATCATATCGTAGGAGTAGTGTCGGTGTGGGTCAGGTGCGGTGATGGTTTGTGCACACAAATATAATCCTGCAGATGCCCCAAATTCAAATAAGGTGGTTGATAAACTTTTGATGGAGAAAACAAGGAAAAGAACTAAAGCATTTGTTAATTTCAATAACTGATTTCCTAATAATCATCTCAGGGTTAACAAGCACCACGTTGCTAACATCACCCCAGCATGCAGGGTTCATGTGACTGGTACGTTGTCAAGCTTGCAACACAGCGAGAAAATATATGCGCAAAAGTGACATGTCATTTGCGAGTACTATATGTGGCCCATTAATTCATTGATTGGGGAAGTGACTTAAATGAAGTTGAGAACTGTTACCAATTTCAAATCTCCTCAGAATATTCTTTCCGTCTCAGGCAAAGTATTAGCTGCGGTAAACTTTGTTCAGCTCCAGGCTGTCAGTCAGGAGTTTGTGGATATGAAGAGCTGATTAAGATGCTGTTTGGACATTGGTGACCAGAGGGAGCTTTTTAGTCGACGGAAACTGTTGCGCTTGACATTGGTACTGTCACTGACACACAAACTACTTGAACAATGATAAAAAGGGTGTTTTCATTGACAACGTAAATCGGTTTTGGAAGCTGAAATTTTATTATTAAAATCAGAAAAAACTTCTCCTTTGTTGTAATGTTGCTGAACAGTCTTTGCTAAACATCTGTTATTTTATTGGTAAAATAACAAATAATGCCTTTAATAAAAGAAAATGTCAAATAGCCAAAGTTATCCATTGAAACAGTTTCGTAGGTCTTGGGTTTCTGGAGAGATTATGTGGTGGCCGTTTCTGACCAAGTTTCCGTTTAGAAATTGCCTCGCCAGGCTGCACAGGTCTTGGCTATATTTAGGTCAACAATAAACTACAAGACATAGAACTAAGCAGTTCTGCATTTCATCTTCCTCTGGATATTTAGCTGTGATAATCCTGTCTGACTGAATGGGATGATTTGCTCATCAATGCACACTTTGTCACACCTTGGAAGGCTGAGACAACCTTGCCTCACACGGTCAAGCAATGGTCTGACTCTCCAAAGAATGTCTGACTTCTTTGTCTCTTCAGTCACATCCAGGTCATTGACAATCTTAGCTTCTTAGCTTGGTAGAACCTGTCCCATGTCATCTTCTTGCTAATGACTGGTACATTGTTTTTTTTAGCCCAAAACATTTTCACTCTGGGATAGCCATGGCAGGCCATGTGGACTGATATGCCAAAGAAAATTTTGATTTCTTGGGCAGTAAAATTTGGGCTGTAAAATTTTTGAGTTCTTGGGGGCGAGTGTTGGCCTAGTGGTTAGAGCAGCGCGCTTGCACTCAGGGAAGGTTGCAAGTACCCGGTTTGATCCCCACTGCCTGCATTCTGGGTCCCTGAGCAAAGACCCTGAACCCCAGATTGCTCCCAGGCGCCGCACATGGCAGCCCACTGCTCCCCAAGGGTGATGGGTTAAAAGCAGAGAACAAATTTCATGTATGTATGTTTCAATGTATGTTTCAATGACAATAAAGATGATATTACTATTATTACTAGTAGTATTCAGAGACCTCCTGTAGTTTGCAGCTGTCTTTGATTTGTAAAAGCTGCCAGATCTTCAAAGATTTTGACATCAATGTACTGTGAAAAGTACTGGATTGGACTCCAGTATTCACAGATTTTAGGGTCATTGTGATAGGCAGGAATCCCAGGTAGCACAGGTGTGAATCTATTATAATGGGATGGGATGAGGGAAAAAAATAAAGTTAAGTTAATAAAAATCCTACATTTTTTTACACATCAATTTTGATTAATGCCATAATTTCAGTGTCATGGGTATAATATTGACCAATCTCACAAGCATGTTTTTAGTTTGTTCTATTATTTTAAAGATGTTCACATGAATTGAAGCTCATTGCTATTGTTTCCATCTTCCTGTATTTTCTCCAAATAGCGCCCTGCCATCGGTGCACACCGCGCAGTGCTGTGCCACTTTGCAGCGGCCTTTGGGACGTGCATGATAATAGCAGACTAATAACGAGCGCAGTTATTTGCAGTTTTTGTGAATATTGCTGCATGTGTTATTTAAAATTAATGAATTTGTTTGTTCTCAATTAGTTAAACTAATTTGATCTCATTCCACATCCTTTAAGAAAAATTTTGGTTCTCTAACTTAGACCTGCAGTGAACCAGGATTCACTGAATCATTCTAATAATGGTTTTTAAACTATTTTATTTGTCCTTTTGTTTTGTTTGTGTGTACATGGTGCCTTAGCTTCTTTTTATCCTTATTTTGCTTAGTAGTTTAGTTAGGTTTCAGTAGAAAAGTCCTAGTAGAAAAGATTTGATGATTGCGATATATGAATCAGAATCAGACATACTTTAATAATGCCAGAGGGAAATAATAATCCCAGAGGGAAATTATGTTAATTCAGATAAACAAAATTATGTAGTGGTGAACTACTAAAATCAGAAAAACTTCTGCTTTGTTGTAATGTTGCTGAACAGTTTTTGCTAAACATCTGTTATTTTATTGTTAAAATAACAAATAATGCCTTTAATAAAAGAAAATGTGAAATAGCGGAAGTTATCCATTAAAACAGTTGTGTCCTTTTGTTTCGTTTGTATGTTCATCATTCCTTAGCTTCTTTTTATCCTTATTTTGCTTAGTAGTTTAGTTAGGTTTTACTAGCCTAGTAGAGAAGATTTGTTGATTGTGATATATGTTAATTTAGATAAACAACATTCTGTAGTGGTGCTCTCAGGATGTTGATTTATTTCTGTTAAGAAAATCTTCTGCTTGAAGCAAAGTTCTCACTCATTTATTCCATATGTGTTCAGAGTTTACTGTTAAAAGAATGTCAGTGCTCGAATCACTCTTTAAGCTATTGTACTAACATCAGCTGATTGGGCTGATGTTCACCGGACACTACCTAACAGACAGAGGGTTATTAGATAAACATTAAATAACTTCAAAACACACGTAATAGTACAATACTGGTAACTGGAGAAAAAATAAGGACCAACAAGATTATCAAGGGTTAAGATATTTGACAGATTGCAAGCAAGACAAATTCTTATAACCAGTCCAAACCAGTACAGGATGCTCTGCACCCTCCAAACAATTTTGTCACTCCTCAAATGCCAATTCTGTGACGTTCCCAGTCATCCACATAATTACTTTATCTGGTGGATAGATGACAGGTGAAAAAGGGAGAAGGATGAAGGTTCTTAAAGCTTTATACTGCTGGAAAAGAACTGCACTGGCGCCCAAGTCAGAAGCATCAACTTTCAGAATGACTTGCTAATGGGCATCGGGCTGAATCAGAACAGGTGCCTCAAATATATTTTTCTTAAGCTCCAGAAAGCCTCTGTCAACCTCTGTCAGAAGGCTAGCAGTACCATGTAGGTTAAGACCTAGAGAATTCTGGGAGAGGAAACCAAGCAAACAGACCCTGATCCCTTACAGGACTGAGTCAGTGTGGATTGATTACAGATTCTGTTAAAAAAAACGTTCTATATGTAGGAGTGTAAAAGCTTTATTTATGTTTTGTACATGTGAACAAAATATAGAGATTTGAGAGATTGTTTTCTCCAAAAAATATTGCTGAAAGCTTGTATTGTCTAATTTGTGAACTCAATATTGTGTATCACCTGGATGTATTGGCTGCTTGTGTTATTAATCCCTCACCCCAACTAGGAATAGGGGGAATCACACATCTTGAGTTGCAAAATACTTGAAGCGGCTGACAATTTATTACCTAAAATTAGTTTAGAGAGACCCAATATATCAGCTTCACTGTAAATTCAAATACAACCGTGCGGTCTTTTGTAAAAACCTGCTATAATTCTTTTTGAGGTCAAATGGCACTACCTAGTAATTAGGCCTCAGGGCTGCCAGTTCTCGCCAGTTTTATTAACTACTCTCAGAAAGGTCATGAAATTGAAACCTTCCTTCAAGCTGTCCTTAAATTAACCACAATGACCATATGTTATTAATGCAAAGACGTTACGTCAATCTGTGTATGGGTATGGCCCCCTGATTTATTTTTGGAAAGTACAGTGCTCTGGCACAGATTACTAAGATAAACAAGGTTCTGTGGAAAATACTTGATCTGTTTTGGTATATTTTTGCAGGATGTGTTGACCATAAAAAAGCTGAAGATGAAAAGTCATAATTTTTACACAAAAATCAATAGAAACCAACCGCAGTACTTTTTTGTGCTTGCTCCCTGTATTCAGACAATCTTTTGAAATATGAGTAAGATTTTAAATTTTAACCTTTTCATTTTTTCAAAGATTGCTTGCAAGAACTCAATAAAAATGCTAAAGGACACAACACTCACACACAACAAAATTATGCTGACTCACATATATCCTTCCCAACCTCACATAAAGTATAAATGTAGCCTCTAATCGTATTAGTGTGACTCAGAAGCTGACCTTTGCTGCAATACGATACCTCCAGGTGTTATTGTGTACCGGATTTTCTGTTTGTGTGTATGATTCTAAAAGCATGTCAGTTTGCAGGTGTAACTCACATGATCTATGTGTGCATGTGCCGGTGTAAGTTATGATGAATTGTAGCAGACCCTAAAGGTTTGAATAACTGCTGCTTAGGTCTGATTGCAGTGGTTAGGCCATGACCAAAAGCTTCTCAGAAGAATCATGACACTGCACTACACTCAAGGAAAAAGTCTCTTTTTCACTGCTGGAATCCATAACCGGTTTTATCAGACTTAGTAAGCATTGCCATACTTGTGATACACTTGTTTCTATGTTTACATTTTAGGCCCAGAGTTTGACTATATGAAAACACATGTAACACAAATTTACAGGGGAATCTCAATAATTCTGAATTTCTTCAGAGTTAATTCATTCGACAGAATCGGAATGAACACAGTAAAAATTATCAAATAATAACTTGTAAAATCCCCCCTCCCCCAAGTATCGCTGACAGATAACTGCTACAAATAGTGGCATCTTGGGGTCATCAAATGTACATGACCAATATTAGAACCTTCTCTATCATTCCATCACAAACCTAAACCTTAGCTGCCAAAAAACATGGAAAAATATACTTATATAATATATAAAGTAGTACAAAAATGTTTCCTAAAAAGTATTTGTGTCAGTATTCTAGCATTTGGACAGAATAAATAATCAAACAATCCTAACTCACCTGAAGCAAGAAAAGTTAAGTCTAATTTAACATCAGAGGCAGACAAAAATGTTATGTCTCTTTCTATACAGTGTATGTAAATATCTGGTTTAAACTGCACGTATATAACTTATACATTGTGATCACCTGAAAGATGTAGGTACCGAATCAGAGCCGTGGAAGTTTTCTCAGCTCTGGTAAGGCAAGGCAAGTTTATTTGTACAGCAGATTTTAGTAACATGACAATTCAAAGTGCTGTACATGAACAGAATATAAGATAAGAAAACATTACAGAGGAAAGTACATTTTCACAAAATCAGTTCTTGTTGGAGACAACTTTGGTACTGAACTACATACAGGTGTGCAAATTTTCCCTCTAGTCTTTTGGATTTTCTCAGAATAGATGTTACCAAATTCAATGCAGGCCCTGGTAGAGTGGAGTCCAAATGCCACAGTAACAGGAGGGTTTTTTAACCAGAAACAACCTTTGCTTTAATTGTAGCACTGCAGTCAATGATATCTGAAACTTTATACTGAAACTTACCTACTAGTTCATCTACTTAGTTACAAGGCAAAGTGGAAATAGAAGAGCTTGGTTAAAGGTTTAAGTAGCATTGTCCTTAAAGATGCGTTTTCTTATGGCGTCTCTTTGGCTAACTGAGTAGCTGGAAATCATGCTTTCAAAGAAAACAGAAAAGTGGTCAGACAGGGTAACATCAGTTACACTGACCTTGAAAATTGTTTAGACCCTTAGTGATGATCAAGTCTAAAATGTGTGCGTTTGTGTGTTGGCTATTTCATATGTAGAGTCAAACCAAAATGTCTAAGTGTGTCACATAGTTCTTTTGAACTCTGTGTTTGGGGTTATCAGGATGAATGTTGAAGTCTCACACAAAAATTAAACAGTTGTAATTAACATATATCACAGATAGGAGATCCTAAGAGTCAAATCTGCCCAGAAACAACTATTTACACTTTAGTGAATCTTTTTTTTTTTTTTTTTTTTCTTTCCCAGTGTCCTGTCTAGCAATATGGCAATAGGAATTGATGTCTCAATGCCAGATAGAGCTCGACAGATTTTGCTTTTACAAGTGGAGCGTACAGCTTTCGCCATAGTGCTCCACTTGATTTATGCTTGTAAATAGTTTTATTATGATTCCTGCAAGGAGAATTTCAAATTATATGGACATGACAATGGGAGAATAAAGGAAGAACAAAAAGTGAAAGAAAAGAAAAAAAAGAGTAGAGGTGAAAGAAAGAGGAGATAAAAGGGAGAGAATGATAAAACCTTCTTTGTCTGCTCCATCACCTGGAAAGAGACACAAAAAGAACAGCACAACCAACAGACATAAAGCAACAGATACACTCAAATAACACCTAGATGCCATTGCTAAATCATATATATTATTATGTTGTTATGCCATAAGCTGGTTGAATATGCTTATTATTATTATTAATTATAATTTGGTATTATAATTTAAATAATAAATCATTCAACTCAAAATTTCGCTATAACAAATATAGTTCAAATGGTGGTGATGTTAGCTATAAGCTTATAAGTATTTATACCACTAATGCATTAGTTAACTTGCTGTTATGAACTCATTTATGCTGGAATAAATGATCAGGTCGGACTGTTAACCGACCCGGTTTATCCAGCAGGCTGTGAGAACCCCAATGTAACTGCAATTAGAGTTTAAATCCTTATTCCTTATCACCATCCAATGATATTGTCTCTGTATTAATATCAGATGTTAACTCCAAAGGAGGTTAGCTCTGATTTCTGAATAACCATGTAACTGTGAATTGGACTGAACACAAAACAATGTCTATTCCGCAGTCGTGGTTTTATTGAACCAAAAGCAATTCCCTGTTACAGTAATTCTCTGATTCAAACAACTTTGGAATTCTTACTCATTACTAAACTAAAACATGCAAAATATATATGTGGAAATAAAGAACAAAACAAAAATAAACAATGGATTAAAATGAGCGGTTAGCAGATCTTAACTCAAAGTTGTTTAACACCGCCCTCGAAACACCGGCATTTCACGTATCAGCATTGATAGACAGAACAGCTTCGGGAATCTCACTGGACGCTTTGATGTCTTACACAAAGCTAGTTCAGCTAAGCTACCTACAGTTCAGATATACGTCACCCTCCCAAGATGGCTGCTACGATGACGTATGAGGGGAGGTCCTAATGACGTAACCACGCTTACGCTGATGGGGTAATGCCTCGCTTCGAGAGGGGGGCAGCTAACTGGGAGTTTAAAGCAAAGCCCGCGACTTGAGCTCGGACAAAGAAATTAACTGATAAGAAGCGAAAAGAGAGAGAGGGGGGAAGCAGGGAAGAAGATGGAAAGGAATAAAGCGGTAACCCACGGCGGGGTTCTTAATGGATCACAAATCAACACAGCAAATCAATTGTAAAATGCATGCACATACAAAGAAAATGTTCAGCAAAATAATTCCAACTTCGTCGTGGAATAAAAGCATTAACCAACACCTACAAAGTTCTACGCCTGCCCAGGCACTTCTAAACACCCTGTTGGTGAAACAGAAATAAAAGGGGAAAACCCCGTTACTTTGAGGGCTGGTCCGGAGCGCTCCGAGTGTGGCTTTCTGGACGCGCCTCGACGAGCGCAGGTTTCCACAGGCTGCAGCGGGACGGGGAAGAAAAAAAAGCTCCTTCGTTTCTTCCTCCGGGTTCGGTCGCTTTGTTGGCCAGACAAAGCGGGGTCCTCTTCGATCACTGGGAGATGCGGCGTCTCTCAGTCTTTTGATCAGAGGGAATTTAAAAGTACTTATTTAAGTCGACCTCCTGTTATAACAAGCAGGGAATAACCGTTGCGTCGAAAAATCTCGGTCCAGCGAGCAATCGAACACGTGGCGGGGAATCACCCCAACGGAATCAGCTGTGTCTTCTCGGGTTGGCTAACAGCCAGGGAAGAAGGAAGATTTTCGTGGGTGATCGGCTTTTATAGCCATCACCATAGCAACCTTATCTTGATCGGCGGCCATTTTGCCGTGTTGCGTGATGGGAGTTGGTGGCCATTTTGACCACATGAGTTGGTGGCCATTTTGACCACATTGCATCATGGGTAACGCAGTCCGTTACGTCCCGAATTGATGCAGCTTTTGTCACGTATGAACTACATGAGTTGGTGGCCATTTTGACCACATTGCATCATGGGTAACGCAGTCCGTTACGTCCCGAATTGATGCAGCTTTTGTCACGTATGAACTGGCACAACAATGTAAGCTGACATGTGTAATGTGATATTTGAAAAAAGAAAGTGAAAGAACATAAATAAATAAATAAATAAATTATAAGATTACTGTATATAAGTGAACACTTAATACCTGGGACCAAGCACCAGTGGGAGATGTGAGAGTACACTAGTTTAGGTGAAAATTATCCAGAAATAGCTTGATAGTGATTGTGGAGAACCGAAGACCCACCTTCCCCGAGCACAGAGGCAGGCGTCAGGGGATCCGTAACCCCAGACTCCCAAAGGGGTCCCTAAAGCAGGTCGCCCAGGAGGGGCCGACACAGGATATCTGCAACCCCCCCCCAAGGAAGGAGCAGAGACGACCCCGAGGAAATCCCCCAGCCACCGCAATGCCGACGCCCTCAAGAGCCGCGGGGACGAGCCCGTGGGCTCCGCCGGCAGCTAGCCCCGCTGAAGTGGTCCCGGCCATGGGCCCTGAGGGCCAAAGGCCCCAGGGGCGCCCCGCCCCCGCGACGGGGGCCCAGGCCGCCCCCGGGGGGCCAGGCCCCGCGAAGAGGCCGCCGGGAGTGGGCCGGCGCACGCCCGGGAAGCCGCCCCAAACCCGAAGCCAACCAATGCGCCAGAGGGTCAAGGCGCCCGCCAACGAAGTGGAGGAGGGCAGGACGTGGGGGGATGGGCTCCGCACCTAGCGGAGACTTGAGATGTTCTTGGGAGAGGGAGCGGACCACACCCATACCTGGGAAAAAATTAAATAAAATGGAAAAGTCATTCACACCATCCCTCCCTTGTGCCCCACTCACCACACACAGAGAAAAAAAAAAAAAAAAAAAAGACGCTGTACACACATTCCCACATAACACTCACATCCAACACTGACCAGGGGGGGGTCACCCCAAATCGACTATACGACTGCTTGTGCCCGACCCCCGGCCCCGGACCGGACGCCCCCCGGACCGGGCCCCCCCAAGAGGGCGGGCCAACACGACCCGCACGAGCCACCCGGCCAGAGCCCCCCCCCTCCCCCTAAATACCTAATAAAACCCCCTCCCTCCCCCACCTTACCCTTGCCATCCCTGCCCCCCGCCCCTCCTAGGGGAGCGGAGGCATCAGCCCCAGACCTGGTAAGGCCGCTGACTACACACACCGCAGCCCCCGCCAGACCCCGGACACAGTGGCCCGCACCTCCTCCAGGCCCCAGACTCCTTGCCGGCATCGGAGAACGGGGGTGTGCAGAAGACCCCGATCCTCCCTACGCCTGCTCAAATGTTGTGTTGTTGCATGTTGTTCTCAAGTGCGTTTAAAAACTGGGAGCGCCGAAGGGGGATGCACGGCACAGCCCACCCACCCTTCCGGAAGGAAGCGTTGCCAGCGCACCCCCTTCCGGGCGACTGCCCAGAACCCTCAATGTCTAAGTGGGAGAGGAGGTGAAGGGGAGTCGTCCGAGGTGAGGCTCACACAACATAAGCCCCCCCCCAGACGTCTTCCCCCACCCCCCCCACCCCCCCACCATGGCCTACATGAGTGTGTGATGTGAAAAATGTTTGAAGTGAAAGTGTCTAAGATGCATGATAAAATTGGGAGAGGGCGTCACCAGAAAGTGGCAACCTCCAGTAACGCCCCCTCCCCCAGGACCTACATGTGTGGCGGCGTGATGGAGCGGCAGAGGGAGGAGTCCGGGGATGGGGGAGCAAATGACTGGGAAGCCAACCCAGGAGCCGCTCCCCTACTGACTCCAATAGGGCACCCTGCTCCCCGAAAGCCCCACCCAGAGAAGGGGGCCTCGCCAGCGCACCACCGTAGCCCGGGGGCCAGGGAGAGGCCGCAGGGCCCGCCAGCCAACCCACCCACCAGGACCAACACCTCAACCCCCCCCCAGCCCACCCACCAAGCCTACTGGCTCCCCCCCCCAGCCCACCCACCAAGCCTACTGGCTCCCCCCCCCAAAAAAACAACTAACTAACTAAATAAATAAATAAATAAATAATAATAATAATAAATAATAATAATAAATAAATAAATAAGAGGGGGGACCCTGGCCAGCCGGCCCGCACGAGCCATCCCAAACCCCACCCCCCAGGTGCTTTAGTGAATCTCTAAATAAAGTGGCCACTCCTCCACCTTCCTTATGCTGTCTGCTCTCACAAAGAAAATTGTAGTTTGGAGGTGGTGTGAGAATAGATGTCTCATTAAATCCATCTAACCATGTTTCTGTTAAAACGGAACATCAAGATTATGGTCATTAATGAAATGATTAATTAAAAATTATTTTCCTGACAGAGATTTAATGTTTAATAAAGCCAGTTTATATATGACTTAGTAGTTGATATTAGGATGGTGTTTTCCATGATCTACCCCTGGAGGTAGATTATTTTATGAATATTACTTCAAGTGAAAGCTACTGAATGTTGCATTGGCCCTTTGTTTCCACTACATGCACGTTCTGAAAGTTCACAGTCCCTCCTGTCAATGACGAAATTATCCAATAATGTTGTGCCTGATATAAAGCCATGATGAGAGAATGAAT